>NW_006800376.1:108608-292399 GCF_000485575.1 Poecilia formosa
ACAACACAATCCAAAAAAAAAAAGAAAAAAAAAAAGAACCTATATCCAGCAATGCATGCAAGCAATGTATTTTATTGAATAATTTCAAGTCCTCTCACTTCTGTTTTTTGTGTCTTTTGTCTGTGTTTTAATGCTGTGCAACATTCATGCACAGAGTCCACACAAATATTTTTATTGCCTTCTGCTAGACTCCACTACAGGAAATAAGCAGAAAGGATGCCACCTGAAGCAATACATTCTAATAATGGACTTTAACCAAGAAAAATAGAAATGACTTGCTGGCAAACGCCACCTGGTGTTGAAAAGTGAAACTTCAGATGAGGGATGTTGTAAATTTGTTTTAGTTTGTAATTCTGGGAAAACTTGCTTTTTATTTTTTAACTGAAGGATATATAACTTTAAAAAACAAAAAAAACAATGCTTGGTGTTTTTATTAGGCATAGTTTCCATAACAGCAACCACTTTAATCCAGTGTTTTCCAGACTCAGATAACCAGTGAGGCATGCTTTAATTCACACTGAATCAAAATATTTTGAAAAGTTTAAGTTACAAGAAAACAAACTCTAATAAACCCTACTAACCAAATATGGTTTATTTTAGTTGCCCGTGTTTTTACAGGGTTGTTCTCTGTAAAAACTATGTATTATATTGTCTTATCAAAAATGTAATGTGGCAAAACCTGTGCAGAGCCACAAACTCAGAATGTGTCAAAGTGCTTTGTGTGTATACTAAGTTCTCACTTAGTTTTGAAAAATTTACCATTTTTCACAAATTGTATCTCTAAAATGATAAAACGTCTTCACAGAGTATTCTGAAGCTCTTCAGAATGTTAATGGTAAACTTATAAAATATTGATATTATGAGAGATGATTAAAGAATTAACAATTAACATGACAACTGGTTAAAAACTGACCATTACTCAGAACAATTACATTCTGAGCAAAACTGAAAGTAAAATTATTCACACAAAGTGACATAAGGATACAGCAGTTAACATTTCATTGCATAGTAAACATTACAATTACAGTGATTCCTTTGATTATAATTTTTTGGATTACCCACCCACATGTACTCAAAGCTGAATACTCACTTGATGGTGCCAAGTATGACTTGGCAGAGAGGGTAGATGAGCGGCTGGAGAACGTCACTGGGATACAAGGTGCTGAGGACCCGACACCACAGATACAGACAGTGAATAAACTGCCAGTTATACACCGCCTGATGGGTCTCCTAACAAAATAAAATAAAATAAATACAACCAATGCCACACCTGTACACAGAAAAGATTTGTGCTCTTTTTTTGTTACTGTATTTACTGTTGGATATATTTATTCTTAGAGATGCACTAAGAAAAGGGCTGGCTGAAATTCTGTTTGTTCTTTACTTGCCTGTCAGAAACTAAAAATCAGATAATTCCCCAATCAGTGAATGCAATACTTAAAGACTACAATGACAACAATCTTCGGTGTGGACGGTATCACTGAGTGCTGGAGAAGATCAAAAGGTCTAACAAAATATTTAAAAGAAAACTATTTTGTGTGCAGGCATGCAGGTTGTTCATTCAGTCTACTATCTTAAAATATGAAGATAAACAGGGCGACTGGATGATGGTAGGGGAAGAGCAGAGGAACATATTTAGTGTTCACTAAATAATTACTAATAAAAGATTATGAAAACAGTTTTGAGCTTTATTCGTTGTATTTTTCTCCTGATCAACTCCTTTTTGCTCCCTTGTCACATAAGATTTCAGATAAAACCTGTTTTAATATCACTTAAATGTTTTAAAACGATATTTTATCAACAAAACCTAGTCTGGTAGGAAAATATAAACAGCTATGAATGTCTTTTACAATATATTTAGCAAAATACGGTTAGAAATATATTGTATCTTATAATACTTGTAGAAACAAGCAAACAGATAAAGGTGCACCTCTAAGATCGCAACAATTACAAAAGCATAAACGGTGAAAATGATCAGGAACAGTTAAAAGTAACGTGACGTCTTTCACAAATGTTTCAAATAAAACTTTATTTCTTTGAGAAAGTGGGGCTTGAACCAACCAACCTTCTTCTTCATGGTCATGGCGTTCCTGAGGTGAATGGCCAGCTGTCGGATGTAGATGAAGGCCTGCTGATAGGAGACGTGAGTGTCCAAGGCGTACATCTCTGTCAGAGTTCGTTGCATGAAGTTAATCATGGGGAGCGCATTGGGAGATGTGAACTTGCAGTTTTGCACATAGGAAATGTACATTTGCTGCAAAGAGGAAGAAAACTAACATGAGAAGACGTTTCTGTAGAAAACGACCCAAAACTCAAACCTGGCAAGATGGGAAATGTGGATTTATTGGTAGAACAAAGCTTGAGCCAACTTCTGTGGTTACCTTTAAAATTATATTAAGATACGCCTCCTGTTTGTGTCTGCAGATCTTGTTGAGGGCCAGAAAGGAAAGAACCCGACCCGTTTCCTCCCCTGTGCTCCACTGCTTTAGAAGTTGCTGTAGACCAAACGCAACGGGTTAAAAACTGACCATGAGCATCTCTTTACTGCAACGAATCCGAGCTAAAGCTCAACCTTCAACAGATGCCGACACTGTTTGGGCAGACACAGGTAATACGGTACGAGCTGGTTGACGTGCTTCAGGACAGCAGTGATGACGGTGGTTTCTGTCAGGCAGGATAACAGCTGCAGACGGAGGAGCGGGAAAGAAAACCAACAATTAGCGGGATGATGTGAAATGTATTCTCTGTTTTACTCTGCATTGAACCACATCGGCCAAACCTGAACTACTCCACCCAGATACATCTTGATGTCATTCAGATTCCTCTGCCATCTTGGACTAGATGAAGGAAGCACCAATCTGAAAACAAAACAGAAATCAATGCAGCCTTTGTAAAGCTAAACAATAAGAAGAGAGATCTGCAGATGTTTGGGTAACTTTATACTTGTTCTGATCTTTGTTGGGCTTCACGTTGAGCAGCTTCTGCAGGGCCAGGTGAATCTCTCTGATACAGAGCAGGATCAACGCATTGAACACTGCAGAGGTGAAAGAAGGAAATGTCAGATATTTGCATGGACTGAAACTTGCCATTATTTTATGTCAGCAAAACAAAATGTAAGTTGTCTAATTTCATGGTACTTTCCTAGACATCCTAACCACTTAACCCTTCAAACGAGAGCCACATTCACCCAGGTCCACTTGCTAACCTGCACACATTCAGACGCCGAGTCGCAGATCAGTAGGCAACTTGGGATCAACATGTGACAGGGGAAAACTGGAATCAAACTCACAACTGTCCAACTGCAAATCAAATCACAACCCTGCATGTTCCTTATTCATGTGTTTGTTATGCTAAAGGAAACTGCATCCATTAACACCTGCACGCACGAGGGTAGTTTATCAGTACTATTCCTAAAGATGGTGTTATAACATGTGAGCAGGCTCTGGTCCGTTCTTTTCTTGAATTTGTAAAGTGTAAGCAAAGGTAAAGTCACTCCTGTTGGATTCTGAACATCATCTTTAACGAGTTTGATCATACCAAGAAAGTCAGCATGAGCGATACTTTTTTGCCTCAGAGCTGCATGGAATCCCAGTGGTGCAAGTTGTCACCACTCTCTAGAAAAACAGCCATCTTTTAAAATGTTACTATTTGTAATTTTCTCATATGATAATATAAGAAGCCACAACAAATTATGCAGAACAGAAATGCTGTGAACAGAAACCAACATGGTTTCATATGTGGAGATAAAATCCCTCTGTCGTTACAAGCACAGGCTGCATTTGTTAGGCGACGACCTACCTGAACTGTCAGCCACCTTGTAGCGACACTGACCGACTCCTTCCCCCTTCGTCGTGGCAACGGCAGCCTTAAAGGCCTGTGTGACCTCTCTGAAGAGGCGAGGAGTGGGATCTTTCCTCAAAGCAGCTCTCCACTCTTCAATCATTTTGTCTGTGACTTTGATGGACTCCACTGCCTTTTTGGTCTTCTTCGAAGCTGTGTGTTCTTCCTCATCATCCTCCTCAGAGATAGCTTCCTACATGGAAAACATGAAAATCTCAGCATTTTTCATTTCACACGATTCTTACAGATACACACAAACCAAAGGCCGGCTTACCTCCAGTTCAGCCGGTAGTTTGTGGTACTTATTTCCATCCTCCTCCTCTTCAGAGCTGTCCGTGTCATCAAAATTGAGCAGCGATTGGTCATTTTCCTCCAGAAACTTGTAGAACTCCGGGTCTTTGTTCTTTAACCGGGACAGCTGCTCCTTATGCTCAGAGGCTTTACCCTTCTTTTCATTTCTACATGATACAGAAACAGATCTACATTGAAGAGGTTTGTTCATATCAATGATGTGCAGCACCATGAGAAAGTATTGATATCCCTTGGACCTTTTTACATTTTGTCATAATACAATATTGTGGTGTCATCTGACCAAAGCATCTTCTGTGTTGTCTATGATTGCAGCCAGCTGCTAATGTAACTTCTACAGTTTTTGTTTGAAAATGGCTAAGAGTTGTCCTATGAATATATTCTTATTCTGTTTATCAATTAATGAACTCCTGAAGACACCAGGGTTGGATTTTATGTAGTAATATCAGAGTAAAGCGGGTCGTAAATGAAGTCTGCAAATGTAGTTATAAAACGTTTGCAGAATTCATTTGTAATCATTTTAAAACCATCATTACTTTTCCTTCCATGTACACAACAGTCCACATGGATACAATGTATCCAAGTGGATACAATAAAACATGGATACAATAAAACAGACTAATATTTCTGTTTACAACAATACTCACGTCGGAGGCTCTGCTTTCTTCTTTTTCTTCTGTTTTGGAGTCTCTTCTTCAGATTCATCTTCGTCTGGAGAATCGAATCCTGAGACCAGGAATTCGTCCACACTGAGGTCTTCTAATTTCCTGTAGTAGATTAAAATTAATAAACTAAAGTCAGAAACTCTCACACGTGCGTGAACAAGCCGTGCAGTGTAAAGCAACGAGAAATATGTGAGGAAGTTTGAATGTCTATTTGATAATTAGCCCAAAGTATGTGTTAAAACTGTCGTAAAGTACATCAGATATAAAGTGTGCTAGCATGCCCGCCTTAAGCTAACAGCGTGGATGGCTAAAATAGAATCAAACTGCATTAAACTCGTTCTAATAAACTTCCCAGTGATTTAAAACTATTTAACCTTTAAAGTACAACCGGAGCCGAAAGATGAACAGTTGAATTCACGAGTCAAAATAAATAAACCTCTAACAAACCTTTTCTGTTTCGCTGCCATGCTGGATTAAACAACGTGACGCCGGTGTGACGCAGAACTGCAGTACCCATAATCCTCCTGTGCTCAGGGAATGGAAGCGCTCCCCAACATTGAGCCGCTAGATGAATTGGATAGAAGTGGGCACGAAGCGGAGCTGAGTGACTTTTCCTCTTGAAAGGATGTTAAAAGCATTTTCGGTTGTGGGAGTGGAATTATTCCGGTCTGGATGTGGTGCAACATTTACACTATTTGCCAAAACAAACAATGGCTTTCCTATTTTTTGTTGTATTGAAATCTATCTGATATTAGACAAATAATAATAATAATTCTCCAACTCAGTCTACAGACTGATTGGGGAAGCAGTTAACAGTCGATGGAGGGGACATGCTATACATGCAACTGCCTGGTATTATACCGCGGATAATTTGTGAAAATACCAACAAATTTATAGTGGTGGTTGACCCACTGCTGCCTTATTGGCTACGCTAATTAATTCACTTTGTTCAGGACTTAACACATATTTTATCAACCAAACAACTCTGTTGTGAAATATCAAAGTAGTCAAGTGGGAGTCCTCCGTTCTTCCCAAGCAGGATGGAGTATGCAGCATGTAAGCCTCGCCCCCGCTTGCCTCGCAGGGTGAAAAATGGTGCGCACCCACATAATTGATTTTATGTTTCTCGTGTGCGGGTTTCATTACTTGTAATTCTAACTAACTTAATATAGTTATCCCAAATATTAAATGCGCTCAAGGTGACACTTGTACGTAGAGTGACTTGAAAAAAAAAGAAAAGAAAAAGCTCTTTCAAAAATTATGACTTAATTTGGAAAACACAAATTAATCCAAGTGTTGACGTCAACCTTTATATTTACAGCCAGAGCTCCGCGTCCGCACACAAAAGTGAGCAGTGTTTTGATGCGGCACGAGAGGTTTAAATTAAATAATCCCAAACTGGGAGACTAGTTTTGCTTCTCACTTTCTATTTATCCGTTGCTTTACATGACCACAAACCTGGGCAAGCTTACGAACCGACAGAAATCAGCGCTGTCACATCGACACCGGAGGCGGCTGCGGGTGAGGACTGCCTCCTTTATTTCTAGACCGAGCCGATTGTCAAACTAAGACAATGCTAGTTTAGCTAGGCTAGCACACACTGTAACAATAGATTTTGGATTAAATACTTCGTAACCTGATACTGATGTTTCAACTTAGAAAAATAATGATATAATATGTATCCGACGCTTATGCTAAACAGCGTAACGTTACATGTATAAATATTAAATCGCCAGAGCTAGTTGGTGGACGTTTGATTTTTGGTCTGGGCTAGCCGAAATGACCAACCTCTCAACAATAATACGGCTATGGCAAACCCCGCCCTTTCGCGACAGCGAGAAAGTGTTTACCAAACGCACTTCCTGATCAGACCAAACAAAAGGTGGCTTTTAACTCTGTCTGTTGTGTTATCTTTTCACGACCACATTCTTTGTGTTGGGTTACCAGTTACTCGTGTGATGGGGCTTCATTAGGGCGTCTTTATTACTGCGGCTTTACACTGAGGCAGCCTGAGCAGTTTCGCTATTGGGACTCTGAGCTGAAGTGGCTCCACCTTAACAAACCGATGTCTGCTTTCATGCAGTTCTTTTTTTGCATTGACGTCAGTGCATACAGCACAAAACAGGGGCTTTCTTCATATTTCCTATGCTGCTGTGGTCAGAATATGGACATAACAGCCAGACGATGGTACCGATCTTAAGGCAGCGTGACTGAGACAGTTGGTGATTTCTCTCCCATCACTCCGAAGAGGACGCAGTGTCCAAGGATACCCGCAACACGACCACCGGTAAAGAAATTGGACATCCATTCTTTCCTGCAGCTGCAGCTGATGGGTGCTCTTGATTAAAATAGATGTAGTGGAGGTTGAGGATTGCTCAGATTTCACTCAAGAACAACTCTTCTGCTACGAAACATTTGTTTTCGACAGTGTCAAGCAGGATGTCAGCCAGAGACAGAAAGGAAGAAAGGTGATCAGCTCTTTAGTTTTAACTGTGATCCAGTGCTGTCACATCAGGCTCAGCCTCCTGTGTGTGCACGTCTCAGTTTGCAGCAGTATTCCCTCTGGAGCCTCAGAGGGGATTGTCTTCTGATTGTGGAGTACAGTTGGTGTTTCTGTGGTCTATTGTGTCTTGGAAAAATGGGACCCGGAGCTGGTCGCCAGGCAGCTGTGATGACATTTGAGATGTCGGTGGGATACTGGAGAGTGTGCAGTTGGGAGAGCTGGTGGATATTGTCAAGGTGCAGCAACAACTGTAGACTTGTGCTTACCTTGTATGTGAAACGTGGACTTCAGACTGGTCAATATTCCTTCAGGAGGAAATTGTGGGAGCTGTGAATTTGCTCTGATATTCTTAGCGGGTTACTTGAGCACAAATCCCCTTTATTTTCACTGACATGTCAACTGAAATCTATTTAAAAAGGGATCTTTTTAAATACTGCCTATATAAAGGCAAAGGAAAAAGCCTGAACAGACATTTAAAAAGTAATAAAATAAAAATACCCACACAATTTTTAAATATGTGTAAATCCGCAAAATCCTTGATCACCCCCTTAAAAAAACTTGGAGCAAGACACTATCCAACTGAAGTGAAATCTAAAAGGTACATAGATAACTCAGAGCTTGACCGTTTGCATGTCAGAAATAAAATCTTAAAGTTGATCCTGTGCAGACAGGAATGAAATTTTCCTACTTTCTCATCCAAGTTAACAGTGTAGCGATAAGCTGGACCTACCAGAGCTTTGATAAGGATGGCTGGAGGTACCAGCTAAAGGTAACATGTACCAGTCTGAAGGTAATAAAATCACAAATCACCATTTTGAGGTCACTAAATGACCTCAAAAGAAGCACTTTATCTGTGATAAAAGCCTTGGCTTACAGAAACCTTTTTTTTTCCCCTCCCAAAGACTTTATTTGTGTCTGAAGGTTAAAATCAACTTTAGATGTTAGCAAGCAAACAAAACACAGTTCAAGAGAAACTGTTAGACTTTAATTGCACATTCATGTGAGGGATGTGACGTTTCTTTAAGATGGAGCCCAAGGAGAGTTTGTGAAGTGTGAATGTTATGGGCCCAAGAAGAGAGCCTTGAGGCACTGTTCAAGAACGTGAAGAAGAGAGGACACATTCACCAAGCTTATAGATGGGAGTCCAACTATTTAGCTCTAGTATTGTCAGAAGCAGTCATGAGGTCTTAAAGCAGAAGAACAATAATATAACCAGAACATAACATGAAGTGGTTATTAAAAACTTTTTAAAAACGTCCACTGCCTAAGTTGTGAAACTGAAACTCCCCCATTTAAAATAGACTGAAGTTAAATGAACCTCCTGTATCTTGATAAAGGATTTTAACAAAACCCGCTGCAGGGCTAATTGAACTAGTGGCAAGCCAAGTGTTCTGCTGTTATGTGTGCACCACATTGTTCGGGCCGTGAAGTAAATATCCTGCCATTTGTTTTTTTCTTTGTGTTTCTATCTATGCCTTATGACTAGTGGAAGAAGGTATGTGAGGGACATTAGCATTTGGGACACAGCGAATAGACCAGGTGGCTTAGGAAGGAAGTCTTTCATTTGTTTTCTACCAGTTGTTAGTTTTGGGCTCCAGCCAAAACTTGATTCTATGTAGGGACTTATGATTGGCATGTTGGCCTCTCAAAAAATATTTAAAAAATACATGAATCAGTCTGTGCTCATTAAATTGTATTCTAAGGTTTGTTTTTCTTTTAAGGTATCAACGCATCAGTTAATGTATTTGATGGAAGTTTGTGTCAGATTGTTTTGAATGCGACAGAAAAAGAAGGAACAATAAGATTGTCACGATCTATGCATCGAAGCATATGTCTCTAATATTTATCTCATTACTGAACTAAAAAGAGTGCACCAGAGTTGGTTGGTACATTTATTGGAAAAAAAAAAAAGATTGAGTATAAAATATTAAATAGGGAATAAAATAGTATTTTACTGTACTTCACCAGTCGATCACTGATAACAAAGAAAGACGTGGATGTTGATCGATTGGTGTGTCTCTAATCAATTTTGAACACACTGATATTGCAATAACAGTGTATTGTGGAGCCTTACTGTGTTGTCTGTTGCTTCCTGTGTGTTTCCTTAAGATTCAACAAACACATTTTCACATTCTCATACATTTTGCCTCGGAATAAGTCAGAAGAAATTGTAAATAAAAATAAAAAAATAATTAAAAAATCGAATTATTTGGTTTAAGATTATTTAAGGTAGAAAACCTTTGACACTTCAGCTGTCAAAGTGGAATCTAATTAGACTCGACTCTGTCATAAAATCCCGTCAGCACTTTGCATCCAGCTGCACTTTGTTGTCGTACTTTGGTTTCTGCCATGCTGGTCGGGCCTCCTGTCACCGCTGACGAGATGGCTTCTACCACCGTGACAATATTTATGATGAAGGCTCAGGACACCTGTCAAACCACCTGCCTAATCCCTCAAGACTCAAGGAATCAAACAAGTAAGGTACTAATGACACCTTTTTTTTTTTTTTTTTTAAACGTTGCAGTTGCCCAGTGTGCGGCCCAAACACAAACCCACCACGGCAGCGCCAGGCATCATGATGGAGGGGGGCATGCAGCTGCTCAACCGCGATGGGCACAGCATCTCGCACAACTCGAAGCGGCACTATCACGACTCGTTCGTCTCGATGAACAGGATGCGACAGCGCGGCCTGCTGTGCGACATCGTGCTTCACGTCTCCAACAAGGAAATCAAGGCGCACAAAGTGGTGCTGGCGTCCTGCAGCCCTTACTTCCATGCCATGTTTACCAGTGAGTTGACCAGATCATCTACTTTAATGCTCTACTTTAGAAAAGTATTTAAAACTCTTGAAACCATTTTCACATTTTTTTTTTTGTGCAAAAACAATGTACAAAAAAGCAGTGTGCTTTTGTATTTGGTCCCCTTTACTTTTGCGTCCTTCAATAAAATCCAGAGCATTTAATCAGTGAACAGAGTCCCCGAGCGAAAAAATGAATCTCAGTATAAATCATTTCTGTGAACATTATTATGAAGACTTGGGAGCACAGCAGATTGGTCACGGAGAAAGTTGTGGAGAAATTTAAAGAAACCCCCCCCCCCCCAAAACATCAAGCTTTGAATACAACTCCTCAGGCATGCTCTGCTCTCGCCTCTGCAGACACAACTTGAGTTTTGATACAAACAACTACAAGAAATGTTTCAAAAGTCACACAGGCGAGAGGACAGCTGAACGCGCGCAGCAACAGAGTCAAGAAGTTGTGTTTACTATCCTGTTGCCATAGTGGAAACATTGTTGCATATAAACACAAATCTCATTTGCAATTTATTTTCAACAACTTCACATTGCAGAGCCTGTTTGTGTGGAATTTTTTTCACACGTGATAATCTTACTCACAAGCTCAAATTGATTCTACCTCCATGTGACGATGTTGCCGTTGAATATTTAGCCATGCAAGTTGAGATGTTTTGCTCGGCAACCTCTCGTATCGCGATGCACAGCTCTTCACATCCAAAATGTAAGCACGGATATTTTGAAACATATCCATATCCATATGGAAAAATGGGAAAAGCTTGTACAAACAAACCACTAACAGCTACTATTGACTCAATTTTTTTTTTTTTAAGTAGGTTTAAATAAAAATGATTCCTCTTCAAAATTATGCACTATTGTGTGTCGGTCCATTATATAAAATCCAAATAAAACACGTTTAAGCTTATGGTCGTAACATCATAAAATATTGGAAAGTGTAAAGGATATAAATACTTTTGTGAGGCCGTGTTTTATCTGAAATCTATCAAGGTCGGTCTTAGGAAGGCTGAGACAGAATACCCTCTGACTGCAAACTTCAAGCATTTCCTTTTGTTGTCAAGTTGAAGCCCCGACATCCTTTGCAGCTCATCGTTTCCTCAGCTCTGTTCCTGTCTGAGGTGCAGGTGGTCAGACGAGTCGCTCTTCAGTCGCCGCCCTCTACACCTCAAACTGCTTTGCAGGAGCTCCTGCATATTTCTGCTGTTTATGTTGAACAAACTAGCAAAAAAAATACGTCTGTCATAACATCTCATTAAATAGACGGGAGGAAATGAGTGGTGCTTACATGTAGCAGCAGGGTTGTATACGTTAGCAGATGTCATGCTTCAAACATGACTGAAGAGGGAGGGGATTTTTATCGGGAAGTTTGAGGAGTAATGACTTGCTGGCCGCCGCTCGGCTGATTTGGTTCTGTGTGGGCGTGCAGACGAGATGTCCGAGAGCCGGCAGACTCACGTGACCCTCCACGACATCGACCCTCAGGCTTTGGAGCAGCTCGTCCAGTACGCCTACACAGCAGAGATCGTAGTCGGGGAAGGTAACGTGCAGGTGAGGTTGAGATTTTCCTAAATTGGCCAAATTGAACATGAAAATATAAAAAGAAATATTACTCTTCCCCCCCCCCCCACTTGTAAATTGCCTTGTTTCTAGACCTTGCTTCCAGCAGCGAGCCTGCTGCAGCTCAACGGGGTGAGGGACGCGTGCTGCAAGTTCCTCCTCAGTCAGCTGGACCCCTCCAACTGCCTGGGCATCCGAGGCTTCGCAGACACGCACTCCTGCAGCGACCTGCTCAAGTCGGCGCACAAGTACGTGCTGCAGCACTTTGTGGAAGTGTCCAAGACAGAGGAGTTCATGCTGCTGCCGCTGAAACAGGTGGGTGGGCTGCTGCCTGTCTCTGCCTCCCGCTGTGCGCTCTGCTGACTCATCCTGATGAATTTTAATAGCGGTTTTCTCACTGTGGGGCCATGAAGCTGTCTACCTTTCCTGTGTTTTTCTATGAGCAGGTCGTCGAATTGGAACATGTTATATAAAGCATTCCCATTTTATTTATTTTTTTAATTCTTCAACTTTTTTTTCCAAGAAACATTGAAACCAAAATCTTTCTTGTATTTTATTAGGATTTTATGATGGAACATAAAGAGACACACTGTGAAGTGCAGTTACGACCTAAGTGTAGAGCATATGTCAATCAATTTTCAAGCCTTGCTGCAGATTCTTACTCTAATTTAGATCTGAACTTTGAATGGGACATTCCAACACTAAAATAAGTGTCAATCTATAGCATCAGATGGCGGCTTTGGTTGTATTTAGGTATGTTTTGCTTCTAACAGGTTTTCTTCCATGATTGTCACATGTTTAACTCTATCCATCTTCCCACCAACTCTGAGCAGCTTTCTTGTCCCTGTTGAGATGTAGCATTAACACAGCATGATGAGGCCACCACCATGCTTCCCTGTGGAGCTATGTTTTCAGGGATGGGGATCGCTGGTCGTCTCCAGTGGGACTGGCCCTGGATAAATGGTTGTGGGTGGGACATCCTGTAAGAAGCCTCTTTCCTCCCTGTGTTTTCTGTTGACTCCTTTCCTCCCGAGGTATTATCATTCCTCAGGGCTTGTTGTCCGGTTTATCTGCTACATCAGCTCAGCTGAAGCACCACTCACTCCTGTTCGGGTTCAGCTGCAGCAGTGCTGCTGCTCCAGTCCTGGAAGTGGTAATTAGGTAAAGCCAGTGACATTTTCACAGCTGCTCTACTGTTTATAGAGCAAACAACCACGTTTACGCCTCTTGCATATCAATGAGGGTTTCTATTCTGGCTCCAGTATGTTATTGTCACCAGTTTAATCCAATTTTAGAATAGATTTATCCACCAATTTAGTAGCTGTACTTATAAGTCCTTCAAGAGCAGAGATGGATATGAAGGATATACAAGTTATCAATTTTGCAGCTAATCTGTTTCTCATATTATCGGGTTAGCTTGCAAAGCTGCAAATTGGTTTCATTTATCAGCCTGAGCTCCTCTGAAGCCTTTTCTTATTGGATGAACCAATATATTATTATTTATGTGGTAAAATATACAAGGAGTCCTGGATTAAATTGGTATTTGGGTGTTAATAGGTAATGACACATACTTAACACATTAACAAAGAAGGCTTAGTGAATAGAAATAAATGCAGTGTCAGTTTCATTAATATGTGCAGTGAACCTGACACTAAATATGAGAAAACATTTTAGGCCAAGGGCCTTTGATGGACTGGTGACCTGTCCTGGTTTTCTGATGGACTCCAGCTTCCACTGTGACCCAGAGGAGGATGAAACAAGTAGAGAAAATAAATGAAGAGTTTTAAGAGAAAAAACCAGACTCCTCTTATTTACTGTGCTAATTGTTGTGTCATTTAAAGCACTGCGTGACTGTGGTATAATCACATTAGCCCTCATTTGCGTATAGCCAAAAAAATACCTGAAGTGAGAATTATTTTTCCAAACGGGTGCAAAATTATTAGGTTTCATTTCATAATGGCAAATGTATGATTAATGATTTATCTTTATCATTGCACTCCACAGGCCACGGAAAGTTGTGTCACTTTAGTTAAATTTTACAATTTCAGACTGGCCTGATTCACAGGAGTGAAGGTTTCCTGGATCAAACTGTTTTTTGTTTCTTTTGCAGCGTAATCAGTAGCTGCTTTATTTGGTAATTGAGCCTCATTTAAGGAGGAAACCCTGGAAGTCATGACAATGCAGCTACTTTCCACAACCTTTCAGGGCCATATAGGTGGAAGCGCATCTTCAAACTCAGCCCACTGTGGAAAACTAATTCAGGGATAGTAAAGGGGAAATGGCTCTGCTTTGGATCAGGTGGGGTAATTCTGCTCTGTGCTCCAGAGAAAAATGTAGGATGTCCTTTGTAATTTGCAGGTATGCAGGATATTGTACTATATAGTGAAAGTGTAAGAGCTGTCCGTTTTCAAACTTCAAAATTTGTACTATTAATTATTGCAAGTGCACTATTAAAGCAAGATCTTACTCATTTGGAAATACTTTTTCTTTATTTATATGAGAAATGGCACTGTTCCTATTTTAGAGGTCATTTGAAATTTTTTGGACAAGCTAAATAAAATGTGGCACGATTGCTGGGATTGGTCAGCTAACAACATACAGTTCAAATTTAGCTGCTATAACTGTTTAAAAGAAGACCGATTATGATGTAAGAGGAGTTTGTTTCTGCTTTAATCAGGATTATCTTACAAAATGGGACTGTCCTTACTGCACCTTCCATCTTTACATTATAAACAAATTATTCCTTATTAGTTCTGGTTAAATGACTTGAATTAATTGTCTGGCGATTCTTCTGATTTTGTCCGGTCTGCTGGTGATGCTAAACTTTTCCACTGGATTTTATTTGTATGTTGTGTTTTCTGTTTTCAATCTTTATTTTTTCTGTAATGTGTTGAGAGCAAAAAGCTCAGCACCAATGTCATTAGATTTAGAAGGATCTTCAAAAGTGTTTGGTAAAATTTCTAGTTTCTCTAAAGGAAAAAAACAAAACGTCAGACGACAGTGGCTTAAAAACACACAGCTGCAGACACTGCTCCCCATTATCTCCATGGTTTCTGCAGCAGTGAAGCGATGACGCTCCACGGGAGTCGAACGCTAAGCCTCACCATGTTTCAGCCCTTCAAAGGCCTCAAACTGAATCTGCTCTCACTGTGTGGGCGCACGCCATTAAAGCACCAACAGTTAAGCTACATTAAAGCAGATTAAAGATATACAGTTTTCTTCAGACCCTTTCTTCTCTTTCCTGTGGCTTTTTCCTTTATTCTGTCCACAACTGGTCCAAATCTGCACCAGATCTAGATGTATATCCTCTCCGCTCTGAAAGACTCGAAGTTCACAGGGCTGTGAAATATTCCCCATATTTTTTATTTTTTTATGTTCTCTTGAGGGGGAAAATCAAGAAGGCGTGACAGGATTGTGACTAGTCAGCTTGGTTTGATGGCTCACTGATTTAACATCACACGCATGACATTTTGAAGCGTGATGGCTGTGTCTTGATGTCTGCTGGAACTCATGTCGTTCATGCTTATTGCATTCCTTACCGCCAGTAAGAGGACGGTTACTGCTAATTGTTTGTTTGGAGAGTTTTTCCTTCTTTAGTAAACTCGTGATGCAGTATGTGCATGCAGAGGCAGCAGTGGCTGCAGGGTGGGGCCTGAGCTGTCTCTCTCTCTCACTCTCTCGCTCTCTCTCACTCTGCGACTGTGGATTAGATGAGGCTGTGTTCCTCAGCGGCAGCAAAGTGTCGCTGCGGCCAGGAAAGCCGACGGCTGGCCGCTCCTTTCCCCCTGCAGCCTGGCCAGTTTAGCGCTGACCTGGGAACAGTGCCAGGCAGCCACTCAGACTGCTGCGTTTGTTTTTATGTGCTCGGAATAATGGCAGCTTTAAATATATCGTGATAACGGCACAGAGACAATGATTTAAAAAGGGAAAGGTTTATGTGTGTGTGCATGTTTAACTGGATTTAATCTGGACTGATTCCATTTTGGTGGCATTTTGAAATTAAGACGAGGAGGAAGGAAGATAAGAGAGTTCAGCTGCAGTAAAAAACAGTTTACCTGTTTTACATTTCAACAGTAGTTATTAACGGAAAGACAAAAGAAGATACTCAGTTGAGATCAATATGTAATCTTTGTCCTTCTGCAAAAAAAAACTAAACTATGCTGAACACACCATCCACATGATGGAACACGTTGGTGGCAGCATCATGCTGTGGGGATACTCTTCTTTGGCAGGGACAGGGAAGCTGGTTTGAGTTTGTGAGAGAATGGACAGAGTTAAAATATTCAGATTGGCTTTATATTAGTTTTTTTTCTGTATTTTTCATTTTATAGTTTTTTTTTAATTAGAAAGAAAGCCCCCTTTGGTGGTGGTGAAGCTGAATTTTACTCGTCATGTTTCTTCAGGTGCTTGACCTGATCTCCAGTGATAATCTGAATGTGCCGTCAGAGGAGGAGGTGTACCGCGCCGTGCTGACCTGGGTGAAACATGACATAGATGGACGCAGGCAGCATGTGCCTTGGGTAAGTCGGGAGGAAAACGCAACCGATTTTCATTCCCCCACCTCCTCCGTATCGATCACCTCTGCCGTGTCTCACCAGCTGATGAAGTGCGTGCGGCTGCCTCTGCTGAGGCGAGACTTCCTGATGAGCAACGTCGATACGGAGCTGCTGGTGCGTCACCACTCGGAGTGCAAAGATCTGCTGATCGAGGCTCTGAAGTACCACCTGATGCCCGAGCAGAGGGGGGTCCTGAGCAACAGCCGGACGCGCCCTCGGCGCTGTGAGGGGGCCAGCCCTGTGCTCTTTGCCGTCGGTCAGTGTGCCCCTGAAGGTACCCGTCAGGGTACATTTGGAAAATGCACCTGGATTTTTTTTGTTTTTTCTTGCATATTTAATGCACTTACAAAAATGAACTTCTGTTGCAGGCGGAGGCAGCCTTTTCGCCATCCACGGAGACTGCGAGGCGTACGACACCAGGACAGACCGCTGGCACATGGTGGCATCCATGTCCACCAGGCGCGCACGAGTCGGTGTGGCAGCCATCGGGAACAGACTCTATGCTGTCGGAGGGTGAGTGATGACACCCACAGAGGTGACCTTTAATAAAACATGAACTGGTGCCAGGAAATGGAAGATTTGGGGACTAATCTTTAGTGCACAGCTTAAGCGGAGGTCATTCCTTACCCTGACTGAAACACCTGTCTGCGTGTTTTCTGGCGCTAACTGCTCTGCTGAACATGGGCGATCCCCGTCTTATCACAGATCAACACACTGTTATCTCAAGGTCTATAAAACTGTCAGTCTTGTTTATTCAACACTTTGACTTTTCACTAACAGACTTGTGCTTCAATAAAAATAAAGACAGACCATGTCTTTATTTGTTCGTCCTTGAATCTGATTATAACCATCTAATTTCCTTTATCTTTGAGGTCTGTCTCTTTGCAACCTGTAGGCAGGAAGCAAAATTTCCTCAGAGTGAGTGCAGGAAACCACGCTGACATTCTGCGACAAACCTTTCTCTTAAGGTACGATGGCACCTCAGACCTCGCAACCGTGGAGTCCTACGATCCCATCACCAACTCCTGGCAGCCGGAGGTTTCCATGGGAACGAGGCGGAGTTGTCTGGGTGTAGCTGTTCTGCACGGCCTGCTGTATGCTGCTGGGGGATATGATGGCGCCTCCTGTCTGAACAGGTAAACACAGACCTAAATTTTGACAAACGTAGCTCCTTGATATTTTAAATCCACAGTTTATGTCCCTTGAAGTTTTCTTACAACCACAAACTCCCAGGTATTAAAGTTGTATGTCTGTGGAAGTGGGAAAAAATAATAAAAAGATGATTTTCAAAATTTGCTTTTAGTTCTGTTTTGATACCCCTACATACAATCTGTGAAACATGGTGGTGGCTGCATCATGCGGCGAGGCTATTCTTCCAGTCAGATGAGAGCAGGCTTATGTTTTTTGGCTTACAAACAAAAAGCTGGGTGTGGTGGAAAGCACACAACCAGAGCTGCAAGGCTGGCCTACTTTCAAATCGCCGTGTGGCCGACGTCCAACACAGGACATCACCTTGAAAGACGACACCCTCAGAGTAAAATATGGTGCTGTGAGCGTCATGCTGTGGCGATGCTACTTCAGAATATTTGTCCAACATGACTAAGCTTAAGCTATTTTTAAAAAAGGAATCGCCTCACTGGGAATCCTATAAAACAAAAATGCGAAAAACTGCAAGGAGTTTGAACAGTTATGGCAGGACATTGTGAATTTAATTGTATGCTGTTTCTTCTGTGTGGATCTGATGTTAGACTGCCAGAGTAATTTTAGTAAACGCGGATCTTCTTCTCTCTTGTAGCGCGGAGCGTTACGACCCTCTGACCAGTACGTGGACATCAATTGCAGCGATGAGTACCAGAAGGAGATACGTTCGAGTTGCGACTCTGGGTGGGAAGAGAGATTTAAACAGCTGATCTATTGCACGTTTATATCCTCTGATTTTATTTTAGTCTCAGAGATACAGAGGGAGTTGCTGCCTTGGTATTTGTCTGCTAATATTTACGTACCGCGTTTACTCCCTATTCTCCCTCCAGACGGCAGCTTGTATGCGGTGGGAGGCTACGACAGCTCCTCGCATCTGGCAACGGTGGAGAAATACGACCCGCAGGTAAACCGCTCACAAATGTATCCTCAGAAATGTTGGCTGCTTTAGTTTCACTGAACCTTCCAGTCGAAAACGCATCACTTCAGCTAAATCTGCAGTGCGGACGCGTCGCTAATTCTCAGCGTCTCGTTTTGGACACACAGAGCAACACGTGGACGGCCATCGCCAACATGCTGAGCCGGCGCAGCAGCGCGGGGGTGGCCGTGCTGGACGGCATGCTGTACGTGGCGGGAGGCAACGACGGCACCAGCTGCCTGAACTCAGTGGAGCGCTTCAACCCGAAGACAAACACCTGGGAAGGAGTCGCTCCCATGAACATACGCAGGTCAGTCTACAGCAACGCAAACACTGCAGGTGATGTCACGTCTAAAAACCGGAAGAAACCCAAAACGTAAACATCACAGACAAACGGTAGGAGCCATGGCACTTAAAACATCTGCAGCATTAGTTATTTCAAGCAGTAACCATCAGCTAAAATAAGTAGCATAAAAATAGTAGACATTTATTTGGGATCTTCTGCAGATTAGGGCAAAATAGAATTAATCATTGAAACACAACATGGATATAAAACGTGACATAAGTGCACAATGAGAAAGAAAGCTGTGAAGAACTGGATGGTTCTGCTTTGGATGACAATGACAACATTGTTCAACCGGTTACAATGTACAACACTAAAACACTTCCTGCTGCAGCTGAGACACTTCTTCACTTTTAGCTCCTTTCACTGTCCCGTGCAGGGCAGCCTTGTCAGCCATATTGCAGCAGGAAAACCTCACTCACCCATCGTTTCTTTAAGTATTACAAAGTTAGACATTTCTAAAGCTATGTTGTGTTTTTTTTAGTTTCTCTTTCTCTATGTTGTTTTTGGCTCTATGCTGCGACGTTGAAAGATTTGAGAGAAAGAATGTGGGAGAGACGATGAATAACCTGGATTGTTTTCAGGAAAGCTAATGAAATGAGACACACCCTAACCGGCTGAACCATCAGGATGACCCAGTTCTGCCTCCTGCTTTAGCAGTAGGAGGCAACGACACCCTGAACGGGCATCGACATTTTACAGATATCCCGGTTTTATCCTTCAAACAAAAAGCTGCAGAAAACTCTTCAGTCATTCTAATCCAATAAATGTTTTAGTCTTCTGTAAATAGTGACTGACGATTTATCGGTAGTTTGGGGACAACATTTTAAGGGAGTGTGTTGGAAATGTGTAGGGCATCAATTAGGAAGAGAATAGAGTAACAAACCGCAAATAATTTATTCATGGATAAATTGAATGAGCAGACATGAAAAAGTAGACCAAACAAATTCTAACAAGTTTGTAAAATAAATATATATCTTCTGTTCTGATGGTGTCTGCTGCCTCTCACAGAAAAACTCGGGTTTGTTCAGGTTTGCAGCTCTGATGAGTCTCTGTCTTCCTTTGATGGGAAAAAATGGTAAAAACAGACTCAGTCTAAGATTAATGTCGTCTCTCAGAATACAGTCACCTTTTTCAGACTCAGCCAGCGTGCAGTTCATGTCTTTTAAGAGAAGATGGCGGTCTGTTAAGACTTGCTGCAGGTTTTCTCTGTTTGGTGAAGGGCAGCTAGAAAACTACTCTGTTCAGTAGGTTAAACCTCTCTCTATCACAGATCGGTAAACGTTTAACTGCAAGGGAGGTTAACTTCCTGAGGAAGTAATGTATTTGTTGGGCTTGTGGCAACTGGTGAGTGGCTATGGTTCCGCAGAGATTACTGAAGTTAATGATGTTCCTGTGTTAAACGTGCGAGGGTGTGAAGGCTTGAAGAGTACCATCGTGTAATGGAGGAGTTCTTTTGTAATCATTTTTAAAAATCTAAAGGCTTTCTTGTCAGGTAGAGTGATTTATTCATCTGCTTTTTGTAGCGCGCCCAGCAGAAAATCCTGGAGTAAATAACGTTCCACTGTTCAAACTAAAGGATTTCAGTCCTTTCATGTCGTCTTTTCTCTTCTGTCCTCCTTCAGGCATTAACATCGAATGACATCCCTTTCAGAAAAAGTCAACCTTTTCTCATGTCTTTAAAAACGAACAGGCACACGTTTCCAGCAGCCTGTTGGCTCCGATTTGCCTCGTGATGGAACATTTAGACACAGCAGCAGATTCACTTGTTCCTACACAAACACAAAGGTTCATTTCTGGATGTGAGAGAATGAAAACCCGATAACAGCCCATGAATAACTCATGTTTGTCTCTGAGGTTTTTTTTTTCTTATTTAGTTCCTGTGAGTCTCCATTTACGCTATCTAAAACATCTCACTGCACTGATATATCAATGTGTGTAAATCATGTCCAAAATACACCTAATATGTATTTCACTGGGTTTTTCAAGTGGTAAACCAACACATAATAGGATACATTCATGAGGTGGAAGGAAATTATATATCCTGGATTTAACACTTGAAAAGTGTTGTGTTCTTCTCCTCTGAGCCTGTTGGACCACTTCTTGCTATCATCATGGCTGCAAGTCTTTTTTGGGAGGTATATTCTTACCAGCTTTTGCACATTTAGAGACTGGTGACTATTCATTTTCGCAAAATGGTTCAAGCTCAGTGAGACTGGATAAAAACATAAATGTTCAACTCTTGCCACGAACTGTCAGCTAGATTTAGGTTTAGGCTTTGACAAAAAAAAAAAAAAGCATTCCACTCATACTCAGAATAGATTTGGAAAAATTTAAGAAAAATCATTCATAATTTCCTTCCACCTCATACCGCTGCATTATTTTGTGTTTATCTAGAGAGCATGTGTCAAAGTCGAGGCTCAGGGGCCAAAACCGGTCTGCCACAGGTTTTGATGTGGCCGGCAGGGCCACATAAATATGACCTTCAAGATAATAGTTTTGTTCTAAAATATTTTACAGGTCAAATCAAAGCAGTTTTTCTGTATACTTCCAAACTACAGTTATGTGAAACATGCTTATTATTATTACATTTTAAGAGCTTATCACTGAACATAGAGAAAGCTATTTATTAATATTTTAAGTTTAATAGGTAGTTTTGTCAGTACATTCTACTGCAGCTGGTCTTTTGAGAATATTTGTGATCTTGAGGTGACCGGAAATGAAAGTGAGTTTGACGCCCCTGATGCATCATAAAACGGCATAAAATGTGGCTGGGAAGTGACAGACTGTGCTACAGTCTATGGGCGCATGCCACGGTACGAAGACTGAGCAATACGGAGCTGTAATAAAAATGTATTTCTAATGGAAGACCTACATATTGTAATATTTCTTAATATTCTGATTTTCTTAGGAGCACTCACGACCTGGTGGCTATGGACGGGTGGCTATACGCGGTGGGAGGCAACGACGGCAGCTCCAGCCTTAACTCAATCGAGAAGTACAACCCGCGGAGCAACAAGTGGGTTGCGGCCTCCTGCATGTTCACGCGGCGCAGCAGCGTCGGCGTGGCGGTGCTCGAGCTCCTGAACTTCCCGCCGCCTTCCTCGCCCACCCTCTCAGTGTCCTCCACCAGCCTTTGACACGGGGTCGCCGTTTGGCTGACTTCGGCCGCCACTGCTACAGCCCAGACTGGATCTGGGAAGAGACGCAACTGTTCGGTGTGAGATGAGGAGGAGGGACTGCTGGGAGCGCCGAGGGGAGGGAGAACTGAAGGCACACCGTGTGAATGAGGCCTCTTTATTTGGTACGGTACACTCCAGAATTATTAGCAAACTTGGTTAAAACCAGACTTGCTTTACATAGCAACTAAAGACAGCAACTTTTAAAGTAATTGTAAAAAAACACTTTACCATATGATAATAAAAATATAATTTAATATATCTCATTAGATGATAAACAATTAGTATTATTAAATTATGATAATTTTAGTTGTTTTAAACTAATCATTACTCCCTATTATTCATTTTTTCTTTTTTCTTTATTTTTTTGCCACGTTGCTGTTAGCTCTGAACTGCACCGTATCTAGTCTGGATTCCTCAGAGTCTCTCCTGAATATCAAAACCATACCCTTCAAAACTTATTTCTTAAAAAAAAAAAATAAAACTAGAATAAAAAAAAGGTGTGCCCACCATGATAAGTGTTTGACACACATATCGTAAAACAAGGTAGGCACTTTATTCTGTAATGTGTGCTGTACCTTTTTGGTTTGATGTCGTAGTTCCCTGCAAAACCTTTTTTTTTTTCATGTCAAGAGTTTTTCACAATAATATATATCGATATATATATATATACATAAAAAAAAACTGAATGATTTTACTTTTGGAATGTAGCTTTTTTCAGTGGTCGTACCATGCATGACTACGTATCGACACAGAAACCCTTCCACCCCAAAAGATGAGAAATGTAGTTGTAGTTCTGCTGTGCCACGCTAGGTGGCAGTAACGGGCAATGTTTAAAAGCGCTGCAAGAAAGCATGGACACAAACAACAAGCTAGGCCCTCAGAACTGCGAATGAGTTTGGATCTTTATTTATATAAAAGAACGAATAATACAGAAGTAGATGCATTTATAAAATATAATATATTCAGTTTTAAAGACGCTCAGAGAAAGAAACGGATCCAAGCGATGACTATTTAAGAGTGTTTTAAATATATTTATTTAACGTGTGACGTGCATGTCACAAACGGAAATGACAGAGAAGAATGTCTTAGTCTGAGAGACGCTTGTGTGGGTTTAGACTACGAGAGGACTGCTTGCTGTGTTATGATGTGCGGCGATTCATTTGCATTTCTTAATGTTTGTTCACTGCCACATGACCCTGGACCTCACTGTACATCTAACAGCATTTATTGTGTTTGCCTAAATTATTTTTCAAAACCACATCGAGGTGCATTGTTTTCCCCCCTCAAGATGGATAGACTTGGCTGGTGGATGCCATCCTATTCCATTTAATTAAACTGAACCATATCTATTTTAACTGTGGTTAATAAGTTGGGCTTTGTTTAAACAGTTAAAATAATAAAGAAAATGCATTACCATTGCATAAATATCTCAAGTAAAATCTAATTTGTCAAACTGATCTACTCACAATGATCATTTTGTCCTTTTTATAAATGATAGTTGAGTTCAGCTCATGTGATATCATTCCAGACTTCTAAGAAGTTGCCTTTTCTCCTTATTTTGAAGGATTTATTTATCCGTTTAGTTTTTCTCTCTCTCTTTCTCTCTCTTTCTCTCTCTCTCTAAAACTACCTTCAGTTTCATTAAAGTGTGCAAAGGCGTACGAGGTAGAAGTGGAGCTCTGATGGCCTTATAAAAATGTGACTACTCTGTAAACTTTTAAGATAACAAGCTGCACAAATTCACATAAGACTAAAAACCTCCATTCTCTGGATTGAAATGTACATATATTGCTTAGTTTCTGAGTTCTGTTTGTGCAATGTCAATGTGACTGTAGACTCTTTTTTTTCTTCTTTTTTTAAGTTTGTGGTTGGTGTTGTGATATGTGTTTATTTATATGTTTGTTATTTATGACAGACTTTAATATGTTGAATTTTGCACTATTGCGAAGTGGAGCAATACAGTACACTCAAAAATGGAAATAAAGATGTTTTCAGATGTGGCAACTGTCCTGATGTGCTTCACTAAAACTGCAAATAAAGCAACAGGCTTCTGTGGAACCTGTTTGCAACTGTGCATGGAAGAGCAGTTGGATTTCCTTCAAAATGCTTTTACACACACACACACACACACACACACACACAGTAAAGGTTGTGCTGCAGAGCGAGGTCGTTGCTAGGTTCACTGTACACACTTCCTTGGTAGGTTTCCAACATACTCGTCTATCACAGTGATTTAAACGGACAGCTGAACACTCTCACTTTCCCCTTCCTGACCTCAGTCACATGGCATTCACACCTGTGGCTGCCCCTAGAAACTCCCGGCCGGATCGCCTGCAACTCCGCAAAACCCAAACATCCAGACGCCAAAAGTGTAAGACTCCCAAGTTTTTCACCGGGAAAAACTAATCTATTCATCTGTTCAGATTATTTACTAAAAAGAAAGCATGTTGATGCAACGAATGCATTCCAAATGACTGATGCCACCACAGATGTCTTTGAAGTAAACGAAGCTCAAGGTTTTGTTGTTTTTGTTTGGGTTTTTTTTTTGTGTGTTTTTTTTTTTTACTTTGGCAGATAGCCAAGGCATAGTTAAATAGCTAATCTTCTAAAACAAGGAATGTGGGTGAAAATTATTATAATATAAACATTCTTCTAAACACCACACTTCTTTGAACCAGCAAACGGTAAGGGAGAGAAAAGCCACTAACTGGAGTTTAGATGCCCATTCAATATGTATAAATCATGTATTTTTGTACAGAACAACTGTGGGACATTATTTTATAAATTTTGCACAATTACATAAAAAGAAGTCTATCAAGAAAGTAGGATTTTTTTTTTTTACATACATATCAAAAACACTGAGTCAAACCTGTGTGCAAATGTACCACAAGAATAGTGAAGTCATTTGAGATTTGTGAATAGGGCTGATAAATGTGCATATTCAGCAGAATTTCATACATGTGGAGGAAGGTGGTCTGGTCAGATGAGACCAGGTTGGACTTTTTGCCCTACATGTAAAACATTTTTTGTGGACTAAATCTACCACTGTACATTATCTTAAACACACCCTCCCCATCTGTAAACACAGTGATGGCGGTATCATGCTGTGGGGAAGCAGTTTTTCAGGTCAGATGTGGCCAGAATTGTATTTTTCTTGCCTTCATATAAAATGTGGTGTGGTGGGACTTTCATCTTCCATCTGGAGCTACCAGGGGAGGTTAAAGAATATCCTTGTTTTGGAATGGCCTAGTCAAAGTTCAGACCTACAACCAATTGAGAGATTGTGAAAAAAATGTTGAAAATTGATGTTCAAAGATGCTCCCTGTGCAGTTTGATTTAGTTTGAGGTATTTTTCAAAGAGAAAAGCAAATAAATAAATAAATAAATTAACAAATAAAAACTAAAAAAAATAAAAAATAATCTGCAGATATGCAAAGCTGGTGGGGATAAATATAAAAAAACTTACATCTGACAGCAGAGAAAGGCAGTTTTTAAAGTACCAACTTAAAAAATAAATGTCCCCCTTCTTCCACTTATCATGTATTCTCCACTTTGTGTGGCTTTAACCCCTTCTTTGTCCATGAAATATTTATGGTTGTAACCTGGCAAAATGCGAAAAAGTTTAACGTCTGAATACTTTTGCGAGGTCCGTCTCATATTTTCTGATATGAGAATTTCCTTTCTAGTCAAAATCAGCATAAGATTTTCTATATAACTTATAGTTTCCCACAGAATCAGCCTCACAGGTGTGTCGTACCGAAGCTCTAAAGACGTCTATTTCTCGATACAAGCCTGATTGACGTGATCACCATAATGAATTTTATATTTGCCAAGATAAGACTGAAGCGCCCCCTCAATATGCGATCCACCGCATGTATCAGAAGTTAATCAGCTGCTGAGTGTCTCTACCCGCGGCTCATCTCCTCGACTCTCTGGATGCTAATGAGGCTACAGCTTGTCTAGACCAATGTTCTCCCTCTGAAAGAGCTGCTGCAGCTTATCTGCCACAGCCTCCCTTTTCTCACCTGGCGTCCCCGTCTGCAGGCCCTAATCAGGCTGAGAGGTTGGAGCTGTCGGTATGCCGACAATGCCGTATCACCATAACACTTTCTCAAGCACTGGATGCAAACTTTAGGAAGTTGCAGTTCTATAAAATCTACTTTTAATGCAAACCGAGGGCAATTTGCTGCCGAGCAGAGCTCAAATTCCTCAGCAGATGACGATTATGTTTTACAAGATGATTTAGACAACATTACAATAAAACTATTCATAGTCTAGTTTTCATTTCTTTTCGTTAACCCTAACTATAAAGTTAACCTGAAATTAATTCTGGTATCAGAATCGCTTTTTTTAAAAAATTATTAGTGCTGAGCTTGTTTTTGGAAGGATTTCCTGCTTCTTTTTTCAGTCTTTGTTTCCTGGTAGATCTAGTTTTTTCCGGCTGACAGATCTGGCTTTATTCATCAAGATGTTTTAATAAGTGCCACACCTGCATTAATCTTCTGGTTACCCCCATCATTCTTTCTTTACTCCAACTTCCTCCAGCAGTATTTTACCGCCTGTTGTTATTCTTGTCGTATGCACGGTTGCTCCCATGGTAGCGCTGCGGGTGGAGTTTCGTATCGCACGTGCATTTTTACCATTTGGTTTGGTGATATCCAGAGGTAGATGGTGTCTAAAGTAAGACTGAAAGGGGTCTCGGTAATTGTGACAGAGCTGATACTGTGAGAAATAATTACTTCTTGAAGTGAACCATCCAGAACCTTCACTGAACAAATTAAATTAAATTATAGATTTTAAGGTTTTTCGTATATCTTTGCCAAAGATATCAATCAGTAAGCATGTGTCATTCCTCTTTAAATATTACTGATAATGATAAAGGACATCAGATGCTTATTTACTCTGAATATCTTTTAATGGTAATCAAAGGTGTCTCAGCCAAAGTTAGTTTCAGTTGCACCTATTGTACTTTCGTTTAGTTAATTTTTTCAGTTGATTTCTGCACATTTCGATTTCTGACAAATCTATTGTTACTTGCTGCTTTTACCAGCAAGTAAAAGCAGCTTCATACTTACTCGTTCTTTTGTTTGTTTTGATCATGTCCATGAGCAGAATGTGGAAAAAAGCTCAGAGACTGAAACCGAATCAGGCTAATCATCCCTTCAAAGCAAATCTGGGGTCTAATTACGCTTTTCTTTGTGGTGGTTTTCTGTGAGAACTTTAGCACCTCAGCCTCTCAGATGGACGCCCGATGTTTGGGTTCACATATCCAGACTCCGTTTTAGTGGCCTGAGGTGTCACTTCAGCACTAATGCAGTTACCCGCTGAGTCTGGAGAAACACAGCCGAGTAATTTCTCAGGGAGAGACAAAGTTCAGCCCACCACACACGGAGACGAGGTCCAAAAGAATGAGAAAGGTTTCAGCTTTAGCAAGGCTAGAGCTTTCAGTTTAATGTGGCGCACATAAAAAAAAGAAAATGAAGCAAATCCAAATTAACTTTACGGCATACAAACAAGATAAATACGTTTTTCAAATAGCTGTTGATGGAAAACGGCTTAGCATTTGGAAATTATTATAGAGTTGTTGTTGATAATAAGTCAGGGGTTTCTCTTCCCAGTGAAAAATGAGGGACAAATATTACATATATACAAATATATACAAATATTAAGATTGATCATTGTCGATGCTATCTGCAGCCAGTACCTCACCTGGTTGCCATCGGTGTCGTCTCAGTTTGGAGAAACAAATTAGTCGTCGAGCTAGTAGCAGACAGAAGGAGCACAGCTGAAAAGAAGATGATACAATCATGACGTGAATCTCAAAAGATGTCTATCTGATGAAAAAGCAGGATATTGTTCATTTGAAAATTAGTTTTTTTTTTGTTTTTGTGTGAATTCTTGATGTTTTTATTCAACCTTTCTTCAAATTCAGACATTAGCATACATTTCCTGAGTATTTGGTAGAAAGTGCCTTTAAACTGTGTGACCTGGGTAAACTTTTGGATGACCTTCCATGAGCTCCTCGCATTAGTTTGCTGTAATTTTTTGCCGATTGTTTCTGTTAGATCTGGTTTAACTGACTCAGGTTTGTTGTCTGCATTGATCCCACAGGTTCTCAGATCTGCCCACACATTTTCTATGGGACTGGAAACACAGCTTTGTGATGGTCACTCTAAAGCTTTGCACAAAAGCTTCCTGGCTGATGTCTTGAGAAGCTGCTCAGATATTTCCCCCTTCTGCAGCAAAAAACTTCACACATAAGGATTCTTCCCCTCAGACAAGCTTCATCAATTTTCCTCCAAATGTGACGCAATTATGGCCAAACTCTTCAGCTTCATCCAAAAAGTAGGCTTTTTGCGCCCAACATTTTTAAACTAATCTGGCTTTTATGCTGCTTTTACAGTAATGGCTCTTTCCTCTGTGAGTGACCATTCAGTCCGTGCCGGTAAAGCACTGTGGACAAGGAGACTCTCTCACTAGCTTCAGCTACAATCTTCACAAGGTCTTTCAGATTTTGTTCTGTGGTTGAGAATCACATTTTACACCAACAACAGTTCACCTCTGGGAGGCAGAGTACATATGAGGCTGGACATCCCCTTAGCATTTCTACTAGCATATAATATGCTGAGCAGATGGATGTGACACCTTCAAGCATTTTGAAATGATCAGGGATAAACTGGGCTTCCAACGTTTCACAATTCTCTTCTTGTTTTTCTTTTGCTTTTCCCTTGATGTCACACAAGGAAGCAGTGCAGGTTAGAAACATCCACAGATGAACCTCCATGTAATTAAAGTGTTGTGAAATCACACATTTGCAGTGTACAGAGCTATGAAATCTTCATCTGGGCTTTCCCAAACCTTTTAAAGGATTGATGACCTAGTGTGTGTCAAGTCTTTTCCAAAAAGCCTTTATGTAATTATTCAGGCATTTAGCAAATAGAGCTGCCGTAATCTCTTCGAACTGAAACAAGATTCTGCTTGCTGACCACAAATTCATAGAATATCACTTCAGAAATTTTAATATGCTTTTAACTTCAACCATCAAGCAGCTTGCATTATCTAACATAAGGTTGTGGGTACAATAGTTGCAATGTGCCACAATTGTATTCAGTGCTATGCTAACAACACCTGAAAATGCAGTAATAATGCTAAATTAAACATGCTAACATGTAAGGAAGTATTGTTACGTTCTCTCTGTATTCACCAGTTGGATTTTCCGAGATAAACAGTCAGGAAAAACCAGAACCGGCGCCACCGGGCCCTCTGACCAACTGGACCGGCATCCAATACGGCTGCATGTAGACAGAATGCATAGAACATTGTTGGTGTTAACCATTTATCATGTTAACTCTGATGGCTTGTAACCAGTGACACACATAGTCAATACATAATCATTTCATATTTGAACGCATAAAATGGAAGAAATACATTGTTGTGATGTATTGATAAAAGTAGTTAGCAGCAAAACAAATAGCGGATCCCACTGTTCCAATCTGCGGTCAAATCTGAGTAGTAAAACACGCTCAACTTCGGTTGGACGTCTGCCTACCCACTTTAACTTCGAAGCGCAGCCTCTGGATGAAATTCCTTGGAAAATAAATATTCCACCCAGCGGAAAGATCCAACTGAAACTGACTGGGTATCGTCATTATCCCATACCGGCTGGTTTCTTTTTATGATGAGCTCAAGGAGACATGAGTCACTGTATTTTTTTTCCTTTTTTCTTTTTTATGGTTTGGTGGGGGAGATGTCTTGCTGGGTTTTTTTTGAGCAGCGGAACAGAAACGTGTGTTAATGTCTGCTCAGCATTACTGCAGAATTTCATCATTGGCCGAGTTTCACTTAAAGGTAATCTTCAAATTAGCCAATCAAATTAGAGGATTAAGTTCCAGCAAGGCTCAACAATCAGGGGCGTCAGTTCTGCTATTTTCAGCATGGTGTTTCTATGTAGGATTACTGTTGCCAATGTGTTTCTATAAACTGTAACCAGGAAGGTACATTTTCATGCCTTGTTTACATTGTTAAAATGTTGCTGTGTAAAATCACAGCAACATTTTAAGCTAAAAAATAATAAAGAAATGTATCCAAAGCATTTTTTTTCTTTCTTGTTTACTACACCTTTAGCTACCGTACAGGTCTGATTTTGAACTGTGAGCTTATAATAAGTGTAGATAATACACCTAATAATCTTACCATTGTAATGTTGCCAGAGCGTCGCATTGAGGTTTTTAAAAGCCTCAAACTGAAATGGAACATATTCAGGTGGATACGTTGAAGACACATTTAGAGTTTTCTTCCTTTTCCCATGATAACGGGTTGCTGTTGGCAAGCGGGGTTGGAAACATTTCTCATGAATCACAGCAATGCTTTGATGGCATTCCAAACACAATGCCTGTCAATGCATTCGTGTGACAAAATATGTAGGAATCAGTTTCTAATTAAAAGGTGCAACATTCAAAGTTACTTTTTTCCTCTTTTTGTTTTTTTTACCCCTCACAGACTGACTGATTTTAGTAACTCTGAAATCCATGGTCATCAAAGTTACAACAAAAATATAACCAGGGTGAATATGAAATTTACCCTGGTTATATTTCATTAGTTGGTTAAATTTCATTAGTTTCATTAGTTTTCAACTAATGACGTCATTTTTTTTTATGAGAGAAGAAAACTTCCTGACTCACCTGACTTAATGAGAAAAAAAAAAACAATTGGCTCCTGAACCTAACATGTGCCAGCAGAGACTTTCAGCAAACATGAGTAATTCCTGGCAACAAGTCTTTTACATCGCTGTGAAGAAATTTAACTTCACTCGTCTTTGCTGAATTGCTTTAAATCAGCCATATTGGCCATATTGGAGGGTCTTTAAACAGCCTATTAAAGACCATGGCAGAGTATCTCATTAAGTCAAGACTTTGGATAGACCACTACAACTATGTGCTATTCAGAAGTGAACGGGATGGTGTGTTTCAGATCCTTTTCCTTTTTCATAACCCAAATGTTCTCGATGGTAAGATCCCGGATGGACATTCTTAAGAATTTTCTTCTTCTAGTGAGCAGAATTTATGATCTTATCAATTACGGCAAGTTGTCCAAGTCCTGAAGCAGTAAAGCGTCTGAGGCCCATCATGCTACCACCGCTATGTTTGACTGCATGATGTCTTTTCCTAGACTGACTGTGTGCTAATGAGAGAATTTGGCTAATTGATTTCAGGTGTGTCGAAACAGAGATGCATCTTAAATTTGCAGGTGGAGGAACTCTCAAGGTCTGGACTTGGGCACTCATTGTCTACAAATGTTTTTTTTTTTTTCTTTTTTTTTTCCAGGCCTGAATTTGTTTATTTATCAAAAGGTCATCAATCAGGAAAAAAAAAAAAAGAAAAATCAGGAAGTTTAACTTATCTTATTTAAAGCTCACATAACTTTTGACTATCAAATAGGATTTTAAAAAACGTGATCTGGACCTGACAAAGACGCTCCTGTTAACACCCTCCATGTCTGTTGGAGCCTCAGGTGCATCAATTTTCAGCCGGCAACTGGTTGAACTGGTTGAAGTTAACTGACAAACCGCAGCATGCGTTGCAATGCCATGACAAAAATGCAGCAGCTCACCACAAGACAGTGACCAAAACACTGAGCAAAGCAAACGTGACCATGACAGTTTGACTGCTCTGATCAACGAAATTACTTTAACATTGTCCATTTAAGGAGGAAGCTCTTCAAAAAATGACATTTTCTGTTGTGAGTCATCAGTGAAGAAGACTAGAGAATCTATTAGTGGAGAAAATGAGGAAGTTAAAGAGCTAATCTGTTAAAATAGATTAATATTCCATAGTGTCTGTTTTCACCCAGTTCCCCGAGTAGGAAATAATAGGATGAAAAAAAATCAGTTGATTTAGGAAATAGAGTTGATTGTTTTTCTTGTGGGTCAAATTTATATTTCATTAGGTTAAAAGCTGCCCACATGTACTTTTATCTTGATGAAAATGTTGACCTTTTGAGTATAAATCACACATTTCTCTCTCTCTGACTTTAAAACAAAAACATATTTCATATCTGCCAGCGTCATGAACACAGTTAGACTGGATATATTTAAAGTACTCACACTTTATTATATTTTATATTATATTTTATCACAATCAAGCAACAAGTTTCAAAGTAACTGTTGGGGGTTTTGTGTTATAGACAAACACAAAATAATGAATAATTGACAATAATCTATATTTTTTCTTCTTTTTTTTTAAATAATCTGAAAAATGTGGAATATGTTTATAATCACCTCTCTTTACTCTGATGCTCCTAAATAAAATCCATTGGAGCTATTTACATTAAGAAGTGAACTGGATGGGTAAACAAACGGCTCCATGGAGACCAGACAGGTCCAGGAGAAAGTTGTACATACTTTTAAGCAGGGTGAGGTTATTAAACTGTGCAAGCATTTAGCATTTCAGGTTTAACACCTCTGAAAAACAATAAACCTGGGAACTTAGAACGATAACAGTCTCACTTCTTTGTACAGGGAAAACATTAATGTCAGAAGCAGCCAAGAAACCTGTGGTAGCTTTAGATTAGCTGCAACTCAGGTGGGAAATTTTGTTGATAGGAGACAAAAAACTGTGCACTCCATAAACATGGCTATTATGAAAAGCTTAGAAGAATAAAGGCATTGAAAGAGAAAATCATAAGAGCTCCAAATAAAAATGTACAAAAACTGTGGGAGGAAGGTAAGCAAAGCTGATATTCCTGGCATACATGCAAAACACTAATTGCTCACAGAATGTTTTTACATGGTGAAACATTGTAGTGGCAGCATTATAATGTGGAAATATGGAAAGATGGCAAATATTACTGAGAAATGTTTGGGTGAATGAGAAGATGGGTGAAGCAAAAGACCAAACTCCTGACAAAAAAAACGTGCTGGAGGCTGGAGTTCAGACTCCAGACTCAATGTATGCTAATGCGTCAGAATAACCCATTTAACGTCTCGACCAAAATCTAATTAAAAAGCTGCAAGACAGGTTTTTAATGTCCATGTATCCCTTTACTTCTGTTTCACTGTTAAGATACTGCTGTAAAACACAGAAATGTGTGTTCATGGAATGCAAACATATTTATGAGGCACATCTTCAAGGGAAAACAAAATGCCCTGAAGCAGAACGAAACTCCCCAGATACTCGGTTTCAAAATGACACTTGTGTGATGAAGGCCGGTAATAAATAGAAAGCCCGAGTGTGTATGTGTTTTCATGTCTGGGCATGCCATTGGTAAGTCCCTCTATCCCCCCTTTGATTGACACAGACCAACAAGTGAGCTCCCGGTAGCACTGAGCGCCCGACAATAAGCTCCATTTGGCTCACCGAAGGTGTGAAATGGCTCACTTCTGCCCAAGTCCCCCTTGCCTTTGTTGTGGGGCCTGGTTTTAGCAGACAGAGGCAGCTTCACAGGGAGTGAGAATCCTTCTGCTTATTCACCGGGCAGCCAGCCTGTGACACAGTCCTGAACTCCACCCCCTTTTACGCACAACACACTCACACACTCTGACTTCATCAACGCTCTCCCTGCCCAGCCCTCACACAGAACAAGTCTGACTTTTGCAGGGAGCACAAGGTTCTCTCTGAACGGTGCTCATCCATCACAGACGGGACGGTACATTTGTTTTTTTTTTTGTTTTTTTTGTTTTTGGCCTTCAGAGCAGCGCTAAGCCCCACAGGTCAGAGCAGCATGGGGAGCAGCATTTCATGTGTCCCCCAACATAACTTCAGGTACTCCAGCAAGAGTTTCATTCGCAGAAACAGGTAAGAAGAGCTCACCTCACCCAGGTTTCCCAAACTTGTGTTGCTGTATTCTCCCAGCACATGTCATGCTTTGTTGGTTTAGACTCAGTATTTCAGCTGGGAGGAATTCATGGTATCTGTCGAGAGTTTGAGCTGAAGGTTGTGAATGTTACCAGACGTGGTTGTGGATCAGGTGGTGATACTGGATGGACACCAAGTCGTGCCCGGGCACAAGTGTCAATGATCCAGTTACCATTCTTTTCGCTTCTGAGGTAACCTCTCGGCTGTCAGCAAATCCACTTTTCTATTTAAGAAAACATAGAGCTTGACCTTATTTATTCATAAAAAAAATTACAATAACGTAAAATTTTAGTTTTTAGTTTTGTTGTGCCACTGATATAAGATAACTCCTTGTGGGGAGTGACCAACTCTGATGACTTTAGACTTGTTGGACACATAAGTGGATTATATTTTGTTTTCTATATAGTTTCCTACACCCTTCTTGGATTAAATGCCTGGGCATGTCCCAGCTCTTCAGCACCGTCACATCTGACTGTGATTAGCTTGGATGCAGTTTTTAATCCTATGCTGAGTGACCTTAAAATATCTGATTCACCACATTTTAGATAAATAATAATATTTTCTTAAAAAGGCAGAAAAAGTTGTAGCTCAACAAGTGAAACGGGAACAGCGAGCTTCTAAATGGGATTCATGTTTCCTGTAGCCTTCTCTCTCTTTGTGACATTGTATCAGGTGAGGCTCAGGTATTCCCCAAAGAGAATGAGGACGAGCTCTGCTGAATGCCACAGCAGTGACTTGGGGAATGTTGGGTGTGCAAAACGATTACCTGTCTATTATGTTCAATGCATACCTCTTTAGCTTTACAACTGCAAGATTGCATGACAGTGTGAGGCTTTCATACTTTCCTTTGTGTGCGAGTCAATTCAAAATAAAAAGAGATCTTTAAAAAAATAAAATAAAGGGAACACTATCACTCTCTTGACACCCGTGAATGATTAATGCTGGATGCTGGACTTCCTGAGCAGACAGACCTTGGTTCTCAACACACAAACAAAAGGCTGCGTTGTTGCACGGCGAGGACACTGGCACACATGTGCACAGACAAAGCAGATAAAGTACGAGCTGACACCGTAAAAAAAAGTAGCACCACGGTTTTATCTCTGCAGCGAGCGTGCTTCCTTATAAAAATGTGACAGTAATGGTAACAGATGAACTGCATGCAAAACAAAGGGGGGCATTGAGTGCTGATTTCCCTATGCATATGCTCACCATTAGAGGCACAAGACCCGATTGTCCTTTTAAATGCCTGTGGTTGATGGAGTAAATGCAATGGAAGTGACTTTGATTAATTTGTAAAAGGGAAGGAAAAAAAAAACATGATTATCAGTCATTGAGCTGCAGCAAAGCTTAATCAGACTTAATCAGTTTTTTATTTACATGTATTGTCTCCACCAAGAGCAGGAAATGATCTTTCCCAACTGTGAACAATAGAAATCCACTTCAGCCATTATGGAGTTCAGACGATTATTTTAACACACACACACACACACAAAAAAAAAATGATTCTGGAGTTGATATTTTAACTTCCTTGCAGACTTTTATGTGAAGTTACCTTGAACCATTTTGGGTGTAAGTGTTTGTTAATCACAGTTAATGCATATTCCAAACTTACCAAGGACGGCATCAGAAGAGCGCCATCTACTGGTTGGAGTTATGTGAAATTATGTGTAATTTTTTAAATTTTCTAACTAGACAGAAAAACAAATGTTTTATATATAATTGTAAAATATTTTAGTTATTATTTATTTGCAATTAGCATGGTTAGCGAAGTTAGCATAAAAAAACAGCATCTCCGAGTTTTTCGTTGAGCAGGTGTTCACAAAGTTTTCACCTTCAAACTTAGAAAAAACTTTAAGACACTTCTAAGTCTGGCTATAGTCATGACAATGACGGTGTTCATCCACAGCTAATGTTTCTTTCATCTTTTGCTAAAACAAAGCAACGTAGCCGTACTCTGTTCTGACTTCCTGTTTTCTGCTGCTTGCTCTCTCTCACTTTCCTGCAGCTTGAGTGAATCATAGTTTTATGTGAAACAGCTAGTTTCATCTTCGTGCTTCCTCTGACATAATTTACACACTGAAATTAGCTAACTTTATGAGTCTAATTACTCAGTAACCACACTCAAACCAGGGGTATTGTTACCGTGAGAAGATATGCTGCTTTCACTGGTAGGAAAAAGTCTTTGAAAGTACAACACGCCAGACAATCTGAAGATCAACCCAGTAATCAGCCAATTTTTCTGTGAATCATGGTGAACATTTATTTGTGAGCATTAACAAATTGCATTCTTGTCTTTCGTGCAGCAGTCGTCTGTTTCGCAAGAAGAATCCCCAAGAGGGACAGGAGAAATCCAACAGCATCATAAATATCCTGTGCACAGTCACTCCAAGGAAGGTAAGAAACTCCTTCATCTCCCCCGACACAGCAATAACACAGCAATAACACAGCAATAAATCATCCATTTGACATAAAAAAAAAATGTTCGACATACAAACATTCCTTAGTGATTTTACCCCCAACTTTTACTATTAAAACAGTTTCTGGATGTTTATGTTTCCGTGACTGGTTGCAGGAAATGTCTCCTAAAGATCTACAGACGATAGAGAACATAAAATGGGACCCTCCGTTCGCCTATGACCCGGCCAGCGGATGGAAGAAGAGCAGCATCAATGTGAAGAATTTCGGACGGATGATTCACAGCTCCAAAGTTCGATTCCGCTTCCTGCACTGCCAGGTGAGCGGAACAAAATCATTTAGCAATGACTGCATGATGAAATGTCAGGAAAGCAACAACAAAAGACAAAACAAACATCACCTCCAACTCCTCAATGCGGTTTGTGACATCGACCGAACCCAGAATGACACATCATCCCAGTCATCCGTTCGAAGCCTGGGAAATCCAGATTTGAACAAAACAGGTGGAAAGTAACAAGGTTGCACTACAGCAGGGATGCCCAAAGTCGGTCCTCGAGGGCCGGCATCCTGCATGTTTTAGTTCTCTCCCTGGTGGTAGTAACAACCTTTCAGCTTGTCAGTGTTCCTCTGAGGCCTTCTAACGAGCCATCATTTGATTCCAGGTGCGTTAAACCAGGGAGAGAACTAAGACATGCAGGATGCCGGCCCTCAAGAACCGACTTTGGGCACCCCTGCTCTACAGTTTTTGAGACCACCCTTAGGTTTTGACGTGGTGGCTGGGTTGTGAATAATCCACTCGGTGCCAATCAAGCAAGATTGCAAGCCTGTGTTTGGACATGCTCTCACCTGCCGCAGTTGTGAAACCTCCTCGACACAGTTAGGACCTCGGGGTAGAGAGAGTTGTTCTGATCACAGGGGCTGATAGAGGACACGCCGGCTGCTTACGGTGGGAAATGTGATTTTTCAGAGCTGTGTCACAACATTGTCAGAAGCGTAGGACCAAAGATTGATTACAGGAATCGCGTCACAATGGCAAAGGAACACAATGTATTTTAACAAACTTTAACAGAGAAATGTCCAACTTGAACATTTTGTGAGTCATCCAATGCTGAATGAACTAACTGTAACAGTTTTTTTGGTTTAAGTTTTGTATATTATGATTCATTTAAAACATTTCTCTCTCATCCTATGTTTTAAATTGATTAATTAATGGCGTTCCAACTCCTCTGCAGGACATACACGACTGCTACCTGGATCTCTTTGAATCATATCTTCATTTCGTCTCCAACAACACAACCGGGCTAACCTATCAGGTGAGGACTTTTCAAATACGCAGTGTCTCAGCTATGTAAATCTTTCTAACTTTTACAAGTTTGATTTTATGAATTCATAAATTTTGATGCGTACCCCCACTGGGCAACCAGCACGTTGTTGGTAAACAGAAAGTATGATTAAGTTACTTCAGCTGTCTCGTAAAGCGACTGCGGCCATTAATCATCCGCTTACTGTGCATGCTGGGAACTCAACCCCCTGCCGAAGAGAGACGGCTACGCACCTGCGCGCAGCGTTAGTCAGACTGCAGACGAGCTCAGAAAGAAGACAGACAGGGATTCATCACTGATTTACACAGGCTGACCTCAGTAACATGGTGATTTGTCCCTTAATGTTGTAAAAATCTGATCCAAATGACATCACAAACAGAGCAGGGAAAAGTGTTAGTTCAAACTGTGGTACCAGAACCACTGGTGCTGCTTGGGGTGCCCTTAGTTTTACTCAGTGGAAAATGTGCAAGGTAAACACAAATTTATTAGCTATTCTGACCTAAAACACAATCATGTTTCAGCTCCGAGTTAAAAAGCTGTTTAGTTTCTGAATGTTCGCTGACGAAGTCAACCACTGTTAGAATCACAGGCAGAAACAATACATCTGTACATTTTGAAATCGGAAGAGGTGAAAATCTTTTCCGTTCCACATGTAAGTTTCTAAAGACTTTTCAGATTCTCCCCTCCCCCCCAACTTCAAACTTGGAAAATTAAACATCTAAATAAAACTGGAACCCCTAGTTACACTGTATCCTGCACCAATCCTGCATTGCCAGTTTCAAGTCCTGTTGTAGCTCCTACTGTTATATTCTATGTGGTGGTAATTGGATAACATTGTATTTACTGTGGTGTTCAAGGACCACCCTGATAAAAGCAGGAACATCTTTGTCCATTTTTGTTTAACGTCTATGATGATAATGAGGCTTTATTTTGTATATGTTAAAATTATTATCATTAGTAGTGGTATTAGTGCTCTATTTGTAAGCCAAAATACACAAAGCATGCATGGACTCATGCATTTTCATCTGTGGTATATAAATGGTGGTTTATAACAGCCAATCAACACCCTTCTTTCTCCCCGTACTTTCCAGAAAATGTATTTTTATACTGCTTGTTAACTGGGTCATGCTTCAGCATTGTTTCATTTCCACACAGTCACTCCACCTGCATAAATGCAGAATATGTCGGGCAGCTGCTTTTGTTTGTGGCTTTGTGTTTAAGATATTCTCTCGTTACGTTGCACAGGGAACTCTACCATTGAAGGAGCTTTCTATCTGCAACCTGCAGCAGAACTGTAATCACAGCCAACCAGAGGAATATGCCTTCCAAATAAACGGTAAGTCTGTCTTTGTGAGAAACAATCCAGGCAGGTGTTGGCACAGAGCGCTGGTATGTTATAATCATCGGTTGTGTTTTATTGGTTATCACTTTCAATAAAAATCCAGAGGGTTTAGAAGTTACAGTGAGATTTCAACATCTTTTCAAAAAATTTTTTCCTATCGGTTTAAAACACACTATTTTCAGGTTTCAGCCTCCCCCGTTTTATCCTGTTTCAGTGATTCAAAGGTGCCGTGACCCTCCTCATCTCTTCACCTCCAGTCAAACTCCAGACTAACTAGAGCCCGGACCCCTTCACCCATCGGTCAGGCGAGGGTGGGGGGTTGGGAATAAACTGGTCTTAAAAGCCTTGCTTGTTAGACAACAGGTGCACCTCAGTCAGCCCAGCTGTCGTGCTGAAAAGCCCGGCTACCGCTCTTAACCTTGTCACTTCACATGATCTATGACGCAGGCCAAAAACTGCAGATCAATATCTGCTGGAAATATAAATTTGCTGCTTTCCTTTTGAGAAAACGAGCAAACGAAAACCACTTTGGGATAATCTTCCTCAGTCGTGACAGTGTAAGGTTTCTGTTATTGTAGCTCCTCATCATTTCCATCCGCCTAAAGTCTTTGCTGTCAAAATATATAAACTCCTTGGTGTTCCTTTTATCGTAAATTAGCCCTGCAGTTTCTCAGATCAGACTTCCCACATTCCAGTGTTGTGTTTCAGCACTCAGATTCTTTGGTACGAACCCTTTTTCTTTCCATTTGGGAGGCCTCGCTGACAGGAAACATGAAGAAGGAAGTAAGGATAAGTTCTGAGTCAAAGGAAAGACCTGACGTAGAGTTGCTCTGCGAGATGAATGTTGGCTTGTTAGGAGGTGACGAAGCAAACGCAACTCCGGAGGATGCTGAAGAGTTCCCGGAAGACCCTGCATAGTTTAAATTAATGTGGCTGTGAAAGTTGGCTAATGACGGATAATTGCTTGTAACAACAGCTTGTAACTTCTGTAAACTAACCGATGGTTTAAATACTCACATCTTGCTGGAATTTAGTAGGGGAAAAAAAAAAAAACCTTTAAAAGAGTGAAACAGTTCAAGTTTTGCCAGCAAAGGCCCCTTAATTTAAAGCCAGAAAAAGAAAAACAACTCCCAGCCAAGCTACTGCTTATCGCGGAGCGGTCAACGTTCAGCGGTTCGGTTCCAGACTATTAGAGTACAAAGCCACAGGCTGAAATGAAACAAAATATCTCTGGTGGTTATCTGTGGTATGTGCAGGACTGATAGGTAGAGGGGGATTGCAGCTTGGATCATCCCGGCACTGTTCGCCCCCTCTGGGTAAGAGCAGTCTGTGGGAGGGAGCTCTTGCTCCAATCTTTAAAATACCAAACACAGCAGGTCAACGGGGGCTTTCAGGAGCTTACATGTGGTCTGCATGTGTTAACTTTTCCTGCATTTGTTGCGTAACCTGCAGTAAACAAAGTTGGAGAGTGATTTCCTTCTTGTTTATGCTAACGTGACTGAAAGGCGCCCCTGAATGACTCGTTTTCTTCTCAATCCCGTCCGTCAGGTGTCAGCCTGAACCACATCATCGTCTACTGCGCCAGTCAAGAAGAAATGGACATGTGGTTTGGCCTCCTCAAGGAGAGCATCGAGCAGAACGGAGGCACTGCCATCCAACCTGAAAATTACACCAGAGTGAGAGTAAGTCACAGAAGGAAAAAGTTACTTTTCCTTCTGAATGTTATTTCCGAATTCAAAGGCACTGCTTGACTGTATATTTTAATCTACCTCAGCTTTTGTTTCCAGCCACTCCTGATAAAACAGGATGTGTGAGTGTGCAAATACAGTGAGTCACTTAAGGCCGCTGCTGGATTTCCTTGAAGCCCTGCACAACAGGGAGAGGCTTGGACCGCATTACGACCTACTTTAAACTGAACGGGTTTTAAATGCTGACCCCAACCTCACAGGAGGTTGATGAAACACGCAAGCCTGGATGTGTCATAAGAGAACAAAACAACAAAAGTAAAGCACCATATAGTATAATCAGCACCTTTGGTAAAGACATGTAAAGAGGCTTAAAACATAGTAATAAGTTGCAAAGAGCACAATAAGTGCAGTCGAATCACAGCTTGCAAACAATATATATATGAGGACCTTATTTTAGCCAGCTGACTGGTAGTGAGCAGCAACAGTTGTCAGAGGGGCACAACACAGCCTGAAAACATGTCTGTTACTCCTGCACTTTCACTCGCATCTCATTAAAAAACAGTTAAAATCTTGGGATTAATGTGATGAAATGTTTGTGTTACTTCAAACTGCTGCATTTTTAAAAATTTGGTTTATCCTGGTACGTGCAAATGGTCCATACTGAGCAACAACATAACTGCTACTCGCCTAAACTTGTCCATAAAAGCAATAACCAAAACATTTGAAGAGTCACAAAGAACCAACTTTATTTTGCTGCAATGCACCATGAACAGAAAGATTAGGGGGTTAAAAGAAACCCTCCCAAACTCACTCACTTAAAGAAAAGTGAGTTTACTTTAAAATGAATTTATTCTAAACACATCTCACTAGTGCAGTAGATGTTTAAATAGGCTTTTTCTATTCCAAGAACAGAAATCAGATCGTGATCATTCACACTTGATAATCCCGCTTCAATTTACCTTTCTGCAGCTAAACCAGAACAAATCTGAAGGAAGAGAGGAGCTGAGGAACTCCATCAACAGAGAGCCCATCTATGAGTGGGAGGGCTCTCAGAGGGACAGCCTCGGCCCCATCACCTACGTCACCAAAGTCCGACTGCAGCATCTGCCCTGCCAGGTATGACTCTACCGCTCCTTATCAGGAGTGAATCACCGCTGATGGTCAGAAATTCGCATGTTTCTGGAAACACACGGTGAAGTACAGCTGAGTGTAATTCATGACACAAATATGTTTCCAAAGTGTGGGAATTTCTTCTCATGCTGAATAAAAGCAGGATAACATCAGCTCCGAAGACAGGTGACTCATAGTTTTCAAATTGCGCAACACTCTGCATTACCTCAACACAATGCAAAGGGCGAATTAAACGGGAGGAGTCCATATTTTTCCTACAGTCTAAATATGCAGCATGCTGTTCCTTAGAAGCGCACCTCAGATTTGGCAGCATTTCACCAGATGGCAAGACCTATCAGTGAAGAGAATCAGATAAGAGCTCTATAAATATTGCTACAGCAGCTTCGCACAGCAGCTAATCAAAGCAGAAGTTCTGACATGTCTGGCATGAATATCCGTTAATTCTTCATGGGAAGCAGCAGCAGCTCCATTGATGTGATTTAGGGCCTGGGCGTGAGATTGGCATTTGCTCGGCTCGCAGAGCGACTCGACTCACCTCACAGCTGGAATGTCAGCTGTCTGTCCAGAGACACGCCCTCTCCAAGAGAGAGGAAACATAAACTCTGTCAGACTGCCACACCTTTCAATGCCCCATGAACTGGTTCGACCCGAGATCTTACGGGGAACTTCTCAAAGGAGAATTAAAGCATGAAGTTTGTCATTTGTTATTCTTTGCACCGGATCTCACTGTCTTTTCTCTCCTCGAGTTCTCAGGGTTTGCCTTCTTGCCTCATGAATAATTTAGATGCCCGTTTATTTTTCAGAACCTTAAGGGTGTAGTTTTAGACTTTTTTTAAACGGAGTCCTGTTAAAATGTCATAGGCACCTAATGTTTTTTCTTGCAGAAGATCACTCTTTTGGCATCTTCATTTCGTAACAATCCTGGTTAGTTGTTCCCAGAAGCTAAACGGTGGTCTGATAGGAGAGTCAAGTCCAAGATGGACTATGTCAGAAATCGCCATCAACTTATGCCAACACTATCTTTTTTTTAATCCCTAGACGTTCTAGAGGTTCTGTCAAAAGAGTGCAGGCATTTAATATCTTACATGCAAAACAAAAAACTGTTTTGATCAACTAAATCTTGTTTTAGTTGATCTTGAAGCAAAGTGGACTTCTGTCATAAAACAACTATAAAATGTTGTTTTATGGCACCAGTTTATGCTAATGATACTTTTTAAAATAAATATTAGAGGTTAGAGAGATTTCACACACTTCATATTTACATGCAGTAAGTAACTCCATTGGAGCCCTCATTTGGTATTAATCCAGACTAGCTGGTCCAACAGGCTAAAGATAACAGCTAGTCTGAGACGCACCAAAACCAAAGTTTATTTCTACCGTATTAAAATAATGAGCTAGAATGTCATAGCCATTAGCTTCTGTATGTAAGAGAACGACAACTGAATTGTCTACTGTGTTCACGGTTTAACCTTTAAACAAAACCTTGAAGCTACTGAAAGTTGAACGTTTACTACATGATAAAATCATTGCCAAGAGAAAAGGAAAAAGTGCTTCATTACTGCCATATTTTCACAGGAACAAAGTGACAGATTGCTGGTGATGTACCCTTCCACCCTGATCATCTTATCAGAGGAAAGCAACGGGCTCTTCTATAAGGTAATGTTCACCTCCTTATACTCTTCCACTTAAAGATTGTGCTCCTATTAGTCTATGTGTTTGCATAAAGGACTTGTTCTAAAGTCTCCTTCTGATTACAGGGCAAGCTTCCACTCAACATGATTACAGTAACCACTCCCTGTCAGGACGTCAAGCCCAACACCTTTATGATCGAAGGTAGGTGCGCTGAATCAGTAGCACTGGAGCGTTGATAAGGGAACATTATGTGTTTTATGCTAAGTGGCTAGCTCTTGAAATGTCTTGCGTCACAGAGCGTAACCCCTCGATGAATGAGAGAGGGGGGGTCGGGGGGTTTGTTACGCTTGGTGAATAATGTTCTGGCTGTAGCACATTCCAGTGAGCAAGCAGACCGAATGACGGTCTTTGTTTCTCTGTCCGCTCTTCACAGGCAAGCTGATCAACCCCATAGTGGTGTCCTGTCTGGACAGGACAGAGTTCTGTGACTGGATCCAGCAGTTCAAAGCCGCTGACGTCCCTGTTCTCAGCCCCCCACCCCCCGTGTATGACATCATATACACGCCAACAAACAAAGAGGTGAGGCCTGCTCCCTGTCACGGTCAGAGAAGCATGATGGTGCCGTCTACAGCTGATGGCGAATTTAAAGAGCAAATACATCCGCCAAACTAGTAGAGCAGGAATAAGAGCCACGTGGTGGGGAAAGCATGGGCCCTGAAAAGTATTTAGGGAAAATAATTGCACCATGTTTTTGTATTACTAGGTAGTAATACATTGCATTCTTTCATCTCCAGCAAGCGACAAAGTTCGATAGATGGAGTGGAAACAGCCAAGGAAGAGCGGAGTCGCTCAAATACAGCCAGCCGCCAAGCGGGCGTGGGTCCTTGAACCTTCAGGTACCAGTTCATGAGGAAAACCTGATGTCTCCGGGATACGCTGAGCCTCTCTGTGTAAGTCAACCTTGTCCTGCTCATTCAAACAATAGATCAATAATTATTCAAGTGAGTTTTTGCAAAAGTCCAGATTAGCTGGTTTCCATGGGTTGAAACAGACGTTATAGTCCAAGAGTGGCCAAAACCAAAGCAGATTTCTGTTTTCTTAAAACAGGTGTAATCCTAAAAACATCATGGCAATTTATGAAAAACTCTATTTTGTTAACCTTCAAAGTACCATTACGGCTGCCTTTTATAGTTATTGTAGACAAGCTGATGTCTATTTGCAGGGGAAGTGGAGAATGGAGGTGGTGTTTCACCAACAATCTTCCCATTTTATGTTACTCTGAACAGAAAAGCCTTCCTCTATTTCCTGCCTTTAAAGGTGCTTCTGCTTTTAGATCTGCCCAGTGCATATATGAAAGCAGTTTTAGGGTTTAAACCACAACAATACTTTTGATATTGTAGTTGTTTTAAGATGTTAGAGGTCCACGTTGGTCTTGGACCCTGTCAGTCTTTCTCTCAGCAAGCTCGACTAATCTGGATTCAATCTCAATGAAGAATCCAAGAGAGCCATCTGTTCCACGTTAAATACTAATTGCTTGCTTGTAAAATCCTTAACTATCCCTTTTAAAGTTTTAAACTAATCAAACAAACAACAATTAATATGGTTGGAGTTAGTTGTCCTCGTGTCACCGGCACGCATTTCAGAGACTGAGCGACTCCTTTCATCAAATAAATGATTAAGCACGGGCTAAGCCCAAAGGTACTCCTGTTACTACTGTTCAGGTGGTGAGCCATAACACGGAGAACAAAACGACAAAATCACCTTCAGATGCACTTCTCAAAGTGCTGAGTCGGCAGAAAAAGTTTGATTGTAAACTTCTGTGTTCTTTTGAAGTCCAGAGGCTCTCTGCATTATCAGGACCTCTGACCAAACTCCCCCAGACGTGGAGTTTGCATCCTCCCTGCCCGTCCAATTAGCTTAAAAAGAGGGCCGAGTGCCCAGAAGTAATGTTGCTGCTAAACTTTTGACCTTAACCACCACTCTTCCAATTAATTTGATGGAGATGTTTTTCTCCAACTCTCAAATGACTTTGTTAACTAAAAACAGAATATGACACCACTGAGTCAAGTCTATGGGGTGTCAAGAAAACTCGCATGGCTGACTTTCCCTCCTGAATGTGACTCCTGCTCCCTACAGTACAGCTCCAGTCGTCCCTCCTCTGTCGAGACGGCCCGACTGGGCAGCAGGACCAACAGCATGTCCTCCCAAACCAGGCCGGACCGCGACCCGAGACCTTTGTCGCTGCGCTACTCCTCGCCGCAGCACGGCTCCTACCTGCAGCCTGCGGAGAGCGCCCCGCTGTCTCAGATCTACAGCACTCCCTACTCCGCCCTGCACCATGTCAGCCCTCAGCGGCTGGACAAAGCCCCGCTGGTCAAGGTAAGTCGGTCTGGCGTCGAGCTCCATAACCAAATATTCCCTTTGAGACTGTTGGCTCACTTTACATACCATGCGTGCAGGAACTGAAATAGAAACGGTCGGTAGCCAGATCGTGGGAGGGTTCATCTCATGGGGTTAACAGATGGGGGAAATACAGACTGGGGTTGAAAGATCAATCAGTTTAATCAAGCATATAATTTAACATCTATTATGATTCATAAACAAGGTGTTTTTACTGCCCTTCTGCTTCAGATATTCATCTGAGATTATCCAAAATGTTTACTTAAAAACATACTGCACCTGAGGAAATTGCACTAATTTTTGCTTCCTTGGCTCACATTTGATTCTGTTTGGATCAGTCTAACAGCTGGAGCACACCACAGACATCCCTGAACTACTCTTTGAGCGCCAGCCAACGCCACTCTGACCTGTGCGCTCTGCGTCAGCCCTTGTCTCCCCTGTACGATGAGCCTTGCACCCCAGAGATCTTCAGCCTGGAGGAGGCCAGGCCAGTGGTAAGTGGGTCAATGACACTGGATCGTTAGTTTCAGTTTACACCTGAAGAGACTGTCTGATATCAAGCAGTGCACACCAACAAACTCAAGGACATTGTTAGTGCTGGAATTATTTACTCTGAGGATGTTTCACAAAAATAATGTGAAGCCAGATAAAACTGTAGGCAGCCTTGTTTCTAGAAGACAAGCCTTGTTACAGGCACAGAAACGCATTTATTTCAAATATTTAGATTTTTTTGTCTCTCTCTCTCTCTCTCTCAGCAGAAGAGCTGGAACAAACCAATCCAACACAACCATCAGGACGCCCATCTCCTACCCTCGTCTTTCCAGCTACGCACTCCCCCCATGGGCAGACGCACAGGGAGAAACCTGGTCCTGGCCAACACCCAGGCACAGGTGTCAGGCCTAGATGTGGAAATGCATCAAAGCCAAGCAGAGCAGAGAGCAGAGGCCGTGTCGAGGCTGAAGCTCCTGCCGATGCCTGGTCACGTCCAAGAGCAGGTGAGGCAGGAAACGGGATGCTCCAGTTTCTGGAATGCTAGGCTTCAAAGAGAAATACCAGGGCACTATGAGGAAGGAGAGCTAGTTTATATACTTGTGCTGAAGGGGATATTTAAACAGATGCTGCTAGTGAAAGGCACGCTTTGGAACATGGTGATTGTTTGTTGATTTTTTTCCTGTTTTCACATCTGCTGACAGATGCATCTCCCATCAAGCTCTGTGACGAACACTTCTCATGCGCCTTACAGCTACTCACTAGGTAAGAATTTATGAAAAAACTCCTTTGTACTCATTGGTTTCTGTTTTAACTCCAGGGTTAAGGTGTGCTCATAAAAAAAGTCTTCATATCTCTTTAACTTTTACCCATTTTGTACAATTACACAAGCAAGCTTCAATTTATTGGCATTTCATGAAATAGACAAACACAAAGTGAACCACAAATGCAAAGTGGGAGGAAAAAAGATGTGGATTAAAATATTTTTCACAAACAAATATAAGAAAAGTGTCCAATTGTACTCAGTCCCCTTTTTGTTCGATGCTCTTAATTAAAATCGAGGAAATCAACATGCTTTCAAAAAGCACCTATTAAAGACATGATGTCCATTGGTGTTAATCTCAGTATAAATTCAGCAATTCTCATGCTGTAGTGGTAATATCCCGAGCGATCACGAATCGAGGTATCACCGGTACAGCTCTGCCGATTCGGGACGCTCATGTATCGGGCGAATTCAGCGCTATTTCCAACCACGCAGAATCACGCAGACACACGCAGAATCTACGGCAACATTTTGAAGTTACGTAGCTATTCTGCACTTTACTGAATTACTCACTTAAAACAACGTCAGGCTGAATATTAATATTCCAGATTCTGGAGAAAAGTCCAAATAGCTACCTGTAGCGTCCGTTGACGAGACCGAATTTACCCAACAGTTGTGCTGCGTTCAGGTGCAGCTGGGAAACTAAGTTATCAAAATAGCAAAACAACTCCAAATTGATTTGAAAGTGTTTTATTCTCAAATATGGACACAGTCTTATTTCAAAATGTCTAAACACTGACATTGACAGTGGTTGTTTTGTTGTATAATCTATCTACCTAAGCATTGGTTATGCCTGGTTAAGCTTCTTTATAAAATGAAGAAAATCCAACCAAATCTCCGTCAGTTCTATGCATGCCACTTTTTAAGTTTTTGAACATTAAATCTCATTTACTTTTGAAGTAATTTTTGTTGATGTTTTTAACATATTTTAAAAATCCTCATACACCCTGATGTTGTTCCGTGATTAAAGGATACCAAGCCATGACCTTAAAACCGGGATAACAACCTGGTTCAAGGTTGGTCTATCACAGTGTTTCTCAACCCTGGTCCTCACAGCCCCCCTGCTCTGCATGTTTCAGATGTGCCTCTATTCCAGAACAGCTGATTCAAATGACTGCATGACCATCAAATACTGCAGAAGCCTGTTAATCACCCAGAGATACAATTCAGGTGTGTGGCAGAAGGGAAATACCTAAAACATGCAGGACAGGGGGGCGGTGAGGACCAGGGTTGAGAAACACTGGTCTATCACGTAAAATCTGTGGTAACGGCACAAAAGGTGAAAAGGGTCAAGAGGTGTGAATACTTCTGCAAGGCACTACATGCATACAGTAAGTGCCTCTAATCATGACAAGGATGCTGCGTTTGATGATTGGCTGGGAAAACAGGCACAATAATTGGCACCCTTTAAATCTAGACCTGTGATAAATGTGATTTATGGAACTTCGACACAACTAAATGGCTAATTTAACACTGGATGTACTCAGGTTGGATTGTTTGAGCTCTCAGCAATATGACAGATGGTTGAAATGTAACAGAAGTGAAGGTGCATCAAGTGTTCAAAACGTGCCTCTGGAGCGTGGCCTATTCGTGTGACGTCCCATAATTAAGAGGATCATCGTTCAGACAGGATATACATCTTCTTTGTGACTGACAGCACACAACAGAACCGTCTGATAGAAATTTGTTATAAAGACATTCTTTGGCAGGTTGTTGACATGTCATTTCATTTAGAAGAGTAACAATGAGTTTTTTTGCGGCATGCTACTCCTCAGGATTTACTCTGCGGCTGTAGTGTGAAACAAGACAAAGACACGCCCGCCCTGGGACTTTGTCCAAGTTCGTACAATCATAAAAAAAGTTTGTTTGAAACTAATCGCATGGGAATCTTCTCTCACCTACAGATCGCCATTCTTACCTCGAACCCACAGAGCCAGATGACCAGGAAGTGGACTATGACAACATTTGGGAGTACGACGGTGAGACTGGGATGATTCAGCCGGCGTGTGGAATTTCGACACAGTGGACAGGATTAGACTTTGGGGCCCAGGGCCTTGGTCCCATGGCAACTCGGCAGAGATGGTCATAAAACAAAACAAAAGGCCCGGCACTCGTCTGGACGTGCGCAAACATCAGATCACTATCACAGGGATAATAAAAGCCAACGGTTGTGGCTGGAGCGTCTGCTGGTGTGTACAGTGTGAAGTAACAAATCTGAGGAAGTGCTTTGTCAGATGTCAGGAGAGGTGGGGAAAAAAATAAAACAGCGCAACAGACACATTTCACTTGTCTGGTTCATATGTAGCATTTAAAATGAGCACATACAGTGCGTTGTATGTAACTTTATAATAATAATAATAATTATTTGATGTATTATTTAACTCCATTGTTGCCATTTCATTTGCATTATCTTTATGATTCTCTCTTCTACTGTTTCATTTTGTTTCTGAATTAAATCAGTAAAAGCATTCCATTACAGCTTGACTTGTTACAAAGTATGTGATTATTTTGTTTGTAAATGTTGTAAATTTAATAAGCCGCATTGTTAATGGAAAAAGATGTGGCTTGAACCGATTGTCCTAAAGGTGCTAACGTTGTATAAGAAAAAAACTCGTGCAATGTAAATGAGTGACTTTTCTATTTCTGTTTGGTGTGTTTTTTATTATTAATATTTGAAAATAAAAGAGCGGAAAATATACCCACAGGTTTGTCTCTTTATTTTGAACATTTTCATGTGGATGATCTTTGAAATTATTTAGAAACTGTTTTTTTTTAAAACCAAGGTGAAAAATAAATGCTAAACATAAAACATTTTTTAAAAATACTTGAAATGTAAACTTACAACAAAAAAGAGATATTTTATGAAAAAAATGCATTCTTAATTATATTGTCAGATTCTAATTGTTCAGATTTCAGAGACAGAAGTTAGCTTAATGAGCATATTTGTTAACTTAGTTCTGGGTTTACATCTGGGATCATACTTTGTGTATGGCTTTGTTTTTCTAATTCTGTTTCTGTCTGTGTTTTTATGTCCTGCGTGTCTCTATGATGGACTATCTGTCCAATGTGTCTCATTCCTCTCACGCGGTGACTGCTGGCAAAGGCTGGTATAGAAAACAAAGGACTTAGTGTACAAAGAATGTTTTCCTCCTGTTTTCATTACACTGTTTGTTCATCATAACCTAAGGCAGATTCTACATTGTCACTCATTTCATTTTTTTCATTTTCATAAATGTTCAGAGAAACTTCCAAAGAATGAAAAGAAAATCAGCTTTTGTGAGTATTAAGGTGATGATATGTGAGGGATGCTACGACTTGCACTTGATTCTGTAGAACTTACATTTGTAGCTTTGAAATCCTTATCGTTCCTAAGAAAGATGTCTCACCTTGACACATTTCTGCATCAAATATTATTCATTAAAATTGCAATTGACCGTTCACTTCCTTCCTCAGAAGGAGGGATTGCTGGAGTCATTGACTTGATATAGTCAGTTGTGGCTCCGATGAACTGATCTTGACTCAATTGTATTTAACTCAGAGTGAGGGAATTTAGACTTGCCTACAGGATCGTATTGGATTGATTTGATTATATTTCTTTTCAAAAAATAAATCAACTCGGGTAGTTGAATTACGAACCTTTCAAAGTAAATTCACTCACTTGAAACTAAATAGATCAAAGTTTGGGTGGAACAAGTTTGCCATCTGCTGGAGAAAAATTGTTTTCCTGAATACTGAGTGTGACTGTTGGACTGCATAATTTAGTTAATTGAGTTAATTAGTATTTCAAACTCTAGATTTAGGTCTAAAAAATTTCAATTACAGATTTATTTTAGTTTTTTCTGTCATTATATTTTACATTGTCAGATAAATTTTAATATCATACAAAGATAACTTGTGAGAATACAAAAAAACAACAACAACTGTGTTTTAAATTATGATTTAAGAAAGGAACAAGGGATATCCAATCTAACCTGGCCCAGTGTGAAAACATAATTGCGTCTTAATAAATCATGCATGTAGATTCAAACAATCACTTGACAAGAACCTGTTTGACAACATGAAGTAGGAAAAACATCTAAAAAAAAAAGAAACACAATTGTGGTGGCTTTGTTGCTTCAGGACCTGCAAACTTACCTTAGTTGATAGAAAAATGAATTCTACGCTAGCAAAACATTTGTGGCTGGAAGCTCAATTTTGGAATTGCTGGACCATCAAAAACCAACAAAAATGACTAAATTAAAGAAATCGTGTAAAGAACAGTGGACTGAAATCTCTACAGTGATGTAACAGACTCTAGTGTCCCAAATGTTTTATGGCAGTCATTACCAAGTTGGATCCAACAGTCACAAGGGAGGAATTAGTTTCCCATGCAAGGCCAGGTTGAGTTGGAGAGTTTTTATATAATTTGTTAATTAAATTATAACTTTAAAAACTGCTTTCTGTATTTACCAATAATATTTTTTTCTAATATTTACATTTATTTCATGATCTGAATTCTTCAACCGAATTGACTTGACAAGTGAGGTTAGTCTTCTTAGAACAGGAGTCGCCCCCTAGTGTCTAAGCCGCGACATGTTTGAGTACTTCTTGAACAAGAACCAGAACACAAATCAGAGATTCCTTTTTTTCTTCTTTTAAATCAACCAGCGGCTCAGTTTAACATACACAGCAACAAAACATCACTCAGGATTTTACAGATGATCTATCAGGAACAAAAATGCCCTTCAAGTAATTTATTACATGATTGATACTGGCACAAAATGCTGTCCTTAAAATAAAACATTCTTTCGCTAAACTGCCATGTTTAACATAACATTGAACCCTGCTTCCTCAAACTCGACAAGTAGTTGGTGATAAGAATATTTTACATACTGGAATAAAAGCATCTGACACATAAAATTCTCGTTTAGGGTCAGAGACTTCCCCCCTGAATTGTTAAAGTGCCTCAAATTCACATTTATTTATCACACATTCATCTGTCATGTCATCTCAAGTCTGTCCAGCTCAGAGAAAACCTGCGGCTCATCTCCCGTCTTTATATACAAATTTCTCAAACCTTCTTTTCTTACCTTTGGTCGTTTTAAACCTCACAAGAATGCTCTCAGGTTTTAAGGGACCAAGAATTGAAAAAGCTTAACAAAAATTAAAACAATCTGAAGCTGAAAATGAATGTCTAGAGAGGTCAATGAAACTCTTGTTTCTTCTAAGGACTGATGTTCTTTAGAGGCCCAGAGAGATTTACAGAAAATTGAAAATTGCTTAGATGCAGAAAGATCAGGACTCTGTTAAGGCAGGATAGTGGGGCTTCGTCTCACTGGTTGCAGGCTCCACCTTGACGTACTTACGCAGGTATCTGATGGCAGACAGGGCACTCACATTTGCCAGGAGGACTAGAGAAAGCAGAAACCAAATGAGAGTCATGACAATACTCGCAGGAGATTGGACATTTTCATTTTCCTTATTCTTGTCGATCTTGCTGTTCTAAAATCAGACTTTATTTTAAAATAGTTTAGTTTCAGTTTGTATGTTTAAGAAATCACACGACATAGCCTAAGAGTGATACTAAAAGTCCTTACAGTTTCTCCTGAGCTGTATATTTTTCATTTTAATGTCAGAATATGTATATATATATATAAAAAAACTTTAAGTTAAAAAGCAGTGCTTGCAAGCTCTCTCACTGCATTAAGGCTTATTGGTGCTTCACACAGTAGTAATACACCCACCGGCCTTCCAGGCATCACCAGCTTCAGGATTAGCAGTCTTCAGCACCCATGAAGCAAACGCAATACAAACCAAGCACATATCCGATTGTTTCAGAGGCAGGAGGGGGGCATCTAACCCTGAAATAACAGGAATAATTTTAAATAAGTGCACTATGCATGCAACTACGCCACATGGGATTGTAGAAAACTACTCATAATGCCAGGACAGGACATTGTTTTCAACTGAGAAGTTCATAAAACCTGCACTAATGCCATAACGATGAAACTAAACTGTTCAGCCAAAGATATAATTAAAAGAAACAACAACAACAAAAAAAACATAAGAAAATGAATTAAAGGCAATTGCATTTTGAAAAAGAGAGATTTCCAAAAACGACACTGTTGCAGCAGGTAGTTCAACTTCCCTCCAAGCATAAATCTCTGCGCTCTTGGCAGCTTAGAGGAGACTCTCATTGAGTGAAGTCAACTTATCACGTAGGACCATGCCTCTTGGCTCTAGCATGGCGTTCTCTCAGTGTCATCTGACAGCTGGGGAAAGAGAATCTGTCCTGGCCTCAAATGTTAGGGTAGAGTGGGTGACATTTCTACACCACAAACACCAACATGTGAGACGGACAAAGAGAGACGGACTGAAAAGGTCAGATGAGTTACTATTGTCTTGTCCAGAGGACAGAACTAAATTTGATCCGGCTTAGGTTGCATATACTCATAAACAGTTCTGGTGAGAAGTTTACAAACACTTCTCAGTGGCAATAATGGAGTATTAATTTCTGCCCTTTGATGATTTATTTAAACCGTTCTCTTTCCAGAAAGCTAGTTTTCATGTGTGGAATCATTGACCTGTTGGAAAAACCCAACTGTGACCAGGTTGTAACCTTCGGTCCCAATCTGCCCCCCACAGCTGAGAAAAAAATGATTGAGAAGTTCAGGAAAGACCCAGGAAGCATCAGGGCTTGAGCCAATCACAAAGCTAAAGCTGTTGAACACTGTGGTCATTGTCCATAGTTAAGATACTTTTAATTGTCTAAGGACTAAGAGGCTGCTAAACAAGAACAAAGCCCCTCTTTGAGCATCAGCATCTTCAAACTGGACTGAACTTTGGAGCTGCCCACATGGACTGACCAAATACATCAATGCAATTTGGAGAAAAGTTTGATTGTCAGATAAGACAAAAATGCAACTATTGCTTTTTAAACTGTATGTTTTGTGTTGAATGCTTAGGGTTTTCTCCCACAAGTTTCTCACAATTGTCTGCTGGACTTTTAATCAGCTTCTCCTGTCTTGACTGGTGTAACTTAGTTTGTGTTGTAGACCAACTTGCTCACACACAGTTTTCAGCTCCGTCCACAATTGTTTATTTTTTTGGGACCTAGATCAGGGCTTTGAGATGGCCAGTCCAAACCGTTGACTCTCTTTCTTATGAGCCACTTTGTAATCTGGGTGTATGATTAAGGTATTTCACCATTGGTATGACCCTGTTGGAAGACATCAATTTCCTGACTGATGTACTGAGATGCTGCTTCAAGATTTCCACACTTTATTCTTTCCTAATGATGCCTTCTATTGCACAAAATGCACCACTTTGTCCTACAGCAAAACAGCCCCGTCTCATGATGCTGCCACCGCCTTACTTCACATTCGGGATGGTGTTCTCAAGTTGCAAGCTCTTCTCTCCAAAAACTTCAAATAAAAACTTCTCTCTGTTGTTATTTTGCCGTATATCCAATAGGAATAAACTTAGTAATCCTAATTGAGCTTAAATGGGGAATATTGACTCTGATTTAATGTCAGACAAAGAAGAGAAAAGGTTAAGAGTTTTTAATTATTTTTTCCTCTTATATTAATTTTCTATTACTGTTATTTGAATGTGTGTGTTTTGACCTGTGCATCAAATAAGCCATAATATGCCCTAAAACATTTTTTAATCATCCAGTTTGTCCCTTATCTTTGGTTACCTTTCTGAGCTTCATTATCCATAAAACATATTGGTTTCAATTATCATGTTGTGCCCACTAGGCTATACTTTTGACCCCATAACCCTTCTTAACAAAATAAAAGAGGATTTAAGTCTTGAGGACCCTCAAGTTCTTTTTGTTTAATGTACACCTTGGCAATTGAACTTCCTATCAGCTCAAGAAATATGTTTTTATGGTTGAGGGTCCAAGAATGGTAGACATAGTAAGCAATAAAGTCATTTCCGAAGTACTTTTATGCAATTACAACAAATGGGTTTGTGGCAACCCTAACTATAAGAGCCTAGTAAGGTTTTCCCTCTTGTTTGTTGTGTGCACTGTAAATAATTTAGCTTACTTGGATCAGAAACAGCCACCTCCATCCCCTCGTATCTGCACGGCTGCAGTGCGAGCTGTCTGGAGATCCTTTCCTCCAGGTGGTACAGCAGTGGGTCGGGAAACATCACATCTGGGCTGCCCAGCGTGTTGACAGGGAAACCAATCTTCTGAAACTGATGACCGGAGCTTTGCCTCACGGGCACAAGCAAGTCTGTCCCCTCCTCCTGGGCTGCAGGAGCTGTGAAGCTAACCTTCCTGAAGGAGAGCGAACTCAGAGAGAAGAGATTCTCTGTGATGTCGCTGTCTGTGAAGAAATTCTCGTACACATCATTGGTAATCTGCCTGGAGCTGAGTTTACGGCTGAACCTGGTCACCACTTTCACTGGGCGGAAGTTTTCCTCTTCGTCAGACTCCCCAGATGAATCGTCAGATGAGGAGGATGCAAAGAAGTGTTCATAGGCCTCTGGGAACTGGAAGTTTCTGCAAGTTGAGCGAGAGTACGAGAATATAGGAACTGGCTTGCCTTTGTTTTTCTCTGCTGCTGTTAAGAGAGGGTAGAAGAAGGTCTCGTTGTCAAACTCTGAAAAGAAATGATCGTAAGTTTCAGGGACAGAGTTTCCACTGGCGTAGAGCGTGGTTGTATCTTCTCTTGCTGGCTGGCTGGAAATAGACTGTTTTCCTCCAAAGAAGTACTGAAATATGTCCGTGAAGGAGATCCTGTAGGTGTTTGTAGAGGACGATGGTAAAGTTGTGTCTTTCTTTGATGTGCCACTCTCAGCGAAAAAGGTCAGGTTTTCTGTTTCTTGTTGTTCTAAGACTCGTAATCCATCACCTTTGCCTGTGTAGCTGTACAAATCTGATTCCAAGGCTGGCAAATTGTGCACGCTGACTGTTTTCGATATCTTTTTCAGGCATTTCTGAAGCCTCTCAGTGAGCACGGGTTGGGAATCAGTCTCACATTCCAACATCATGCTCTCCGGACCTGAATCTGGATTTTGGCTGACTAGCACAGGATCACTCTGCCAGGTAACAGATCGTGAAGATGGGGAAACAACCTCACGGACTTCTTCGGTGGCTTCCTCTGACTTGGGCTCATCCTCTTCAGTAAAAATGCCTGAATCGACCACTGTCTCCTCGCTTTCCGTTACAGCTGGAAGCAAACCATGTAGAACAGGTTCGTCTGCATTTCGTAAGCCCAATATGTCATTTATCGTCAGCTTCTCCATCTCCCTCCAGAATGACGACATTGCAAACACAGAATTCAGCATCCTGCCTGGTTCGTCCACATCTTTGGATGCAGTGACGACTTCATTCTCTTCACACGCAAAGCCAGACTTTGATTCTTCTTGGTTTTTGGATCCAGAAGACATATGGTTTGCTTCCTGATCAGCCAAGAGGTTTGGCTGCTCTTTTTCTACTTGAACAGATTCATGCTCATTAGCATCTGAACAAAAACCTGGAAACTTGTTGTCACTGGGAAGTGAAAGGGCTGGTTCAGAGTCCAGAGTGGGACGACAAGACACATGTGTGATATCTGGAGGAGTTGTTTGTAAGTTTTCTGTCTGAATGTCCCTCGTTAAGTTTGAAATCGGTGTCATTTGGACATTTTTGTGTTTCTCTGAGAAAACATTTGACGTTGGATCCTCTAAAGAATCTGTTTGTCGATCTATATCTAAGCCAGAAACGCTTCCAGACAAGTAGCTTTGATTAGCTGACTTATTAATGAGCTCTGATGTTAGATAAGTGCTGATAACTTCATCCAAAGTCTCATCTTGGAATGCCCCTGGCTCAGAAGCGATCCCTCCAATTGTGTTCACAGAAACGGGAGTCTCTTCCAGGGTAGTGCCACTTTGATTTGTGTTGTGACCATCACTTTCCAGCTGTTCTTGACTTTCAGAGTCACTTTGACACACCGTACATTTCTCCGGGCCAGAATTTCCAGCCTCCGCCGCCAGGTCTGACTTAGCAGTGGATGGTTTGCCGTTTTGGACGACTTCCATGGCAGGAGCACATGACTCTGCACACGGTAAACGGGTGATCGATTTGACCTGTGCTGTTGAATGTTTTGCATATTGCTCATTTTTACAGTCACCGGTTGACACATTTCTATCATCAGACGGCGGAAGATTGGCAGATTTCGCTTCCTGCCTCTGACCCTTTGACTTTTCTGTTTCCACTTTAGCAGCTGAAACTGGCCAGCAGGGATGATTTCCAGTCAAACCGGGGGATTCTGTAACCCGAAACTCACCGTTTGGTTGTGAATTTGCTGCATCGTTAGTTGTGTCATCACTTTGACTCAGAGGGGTTCTGGGTGTGTGGTTGGTTATATAATTGCTGCCTGTGCATGCTTTCTGTTGCAGTGGTTGGCACTGAGTGTCACTTGGGGAAACAGAGAGGGAGAGCTCAATTTTTATCTCCTGGGCAGAAAAATTCTCTGGAAACTTGATGGTGGCGGGATTTGGAGTGAGAACATACGTGAGATTTTTATGCTCTTTCAAATCGAGCGTCTCCGTCGATAAAAACAGACGTCTTCCTTCTTTTACCGTCAAGTCGTCCTCCTTTGAGTGCCTCTCACACGGATGTCCACCTTCACCTGCCTCCAGACTGAGTCGTCTCTTCCGTCTCCGCTTCCTCCTCAGGGAGACTAGCTGGGACTCCTCAGGAGACGACATCTTGTCTTCTCTGTAGCTCCACTTTGTGCAGAAACTTTCCGGACTTGTCAACGTATCTTGCTTGACGTCGTCCATGCTTCTCCACATTTCCATTCTGCAGGGCTGAGCTCCTGAGTCTGAGCCAGCGACGCTCTCTGTTGAGTCATGGAGCGGATTGCGCCCCGCTTCCTCATCCGCCACGCTGTCGGTGAAGTCACCCTCTGTTATGTATAACTCTGTTTCAGGTGATTTGCAAAAGCTCAGGGGAGTGGTGCTGCAGGTTTCAGGGTCTGAGAATAAGTTGGCCTCATCCGTGTCTGTTTTCATCGTGTTGATGTTCCAGATGGGGTCGACAGGCCTCTGGCTCTCTTTGCCAAATGCTTTTTCCACCCCATCAGGCAGCGTGCTCCACTTCGCGCTGCTTTTTGGCAGAGTGCTTCCAATGACTTGGTGCTCCCCTTGTTTTGCCTCCCTGTTGTTTCCAGCCCTCTCTTGGACTGGCTCAGTCTCATTTAGACCTTTAAGCCTCTCAAAAAATATGTTGACAGACTGCAGGTGTATGTCCTCCTCACTGCCAGAGAGGACACTGTCAAATCTGCTGCTCTCGTTTGCCTCAAAGCATTGCGCCACAGGAGGAGAGTCACCGCGCTTTGGGGGGCTGCCGACTGGGTGGTTGTTCACTGGGGAGCCCAGCGTTTGGTAAACTCTTCCAGCTCTCTGGGTGAGAAGAGTGTCATCAAAATCACTCATCCCCGAGTCGTCCACATGTGCTATTGAAGGAGGAAGTAGGTTGCACTCCTCACACTCCACAAAGAAGCACTCCCAGTCTCGGTCGCTGATCTCCAAGCTGTATTCAAAGTCATCCATCTGGCTCTGGGCTCAACAGAACCTGTGATGTAAAAGCATATGTGTTACTTTAAGATGATTTCGACATTGTTAGATGTAATATATATATATATATATATATATATATATATATATATATATATATATATATATATATATATATATATATATATATATATTCTGTAGAATGTATAAGCAGGGTTGTACAGACTGTCCAAACATTTTTTCTTCTTCTTTTTGTTGATCTAGTTTAGACGTCAGTGACAAAGAACCCAAGTCAATAAATTTTAAAGTTGAAGTAGGTGACTTATTAAAAAATATATTTTTTTTTACATATTTGCTAAAATTGTCACCTTGTTATGACAGTAAAATATGATGCAGATAATTTCTTCCTTCTCCCTGTAGTTTTACTGCCACCTGCAGAAACATACAGCTTGGTCAGAGACAATCAATCAGAGCCAGGAGGAGGGTCTCAGCTCCGTCAATCATGTTTGTGTATGCACTGCTCACACCCTCTTCCTTGTTCTTTGCTACGCTGCAACTCCTTCCGCACAACAAAGCCTGCAGTGAATGTGGAGGATAGTTAGCATGGCCAAAGATGACAACAGACAATCAGTTTTTCTGTTTGCAATTAACATATTTATTTGCAGGTACATGAGTGTGATTGACAGCCATAAGACCCTCCACCTGGCTCTGACTGGTTGTTTCTGACAGTGCTGTGTGTTTCTCCAGTTGGCAGTAGGAACTCCAGAGCGATTATTTGTTTCATGTTATACTGTGACAACATAATGAAAGTTTTATGAAATGTGTCATAAAGATATTTTAATAAAAGCTACATACTGCAGTTGTGACAAACATATTCCAAGTTTTTAAGTTCCAGTGCTTTCATATTTTCTGCATGAAGACCGAACAAGAAATGATCTGGATCCTTTCCTGAAAAAATGTTCATATGCGACAGTAAACCTCACTGATTTCAATTTATTAAAAATATAAAAGACTTTACAAACACTAAGTGTGCTATACTTACTACAGACACTAGGAGGGCAAGTTAAAGGTAGGAACCACTGGGAGTCCGTCTTTCTACAGTTTGAACATCTTTTTATGAGTGGAAAACATTAAGAAAGGATCTTCTAAGCAGTGATTGATGATTTGGACTTGTCTTAGATCTGTAGGTTGATTTTGTTTAAAATGAATTATCTTTTTAAATGCAGAATAAAAAACAAGATTGATTTTTTTTTTCTAAATATTTTCGCGTAGGGCTGTGCTCCAGCAGTAACAGATGAAATAATTTTACATTTCTTTTACACATATTCACAAAATGTGCTGATAAATATGCAGGTTAGTTCAGTTTTAATTGAAGACGTTTTGTTATACAGAAAATGTTTTATGGTAGTTGTTTTTATTATCATCATTATTATTATCACGTAGAAGTAACTACTTTCTCTATTAGGGTAAATATTAAGCTTGAATGTGACAAGGTCAACTAAACTGGCACACTAATACAGCCATCAATAATAAAAAAAACAATCATATTATCTCATCTGAGTAGAATTTGGAAGAGTTTGCTGATCATGCAAGTAACAAACTGCATGATCAGCAAATGTGTCCTCTTTCAATGAGGTTTATGTAAATGAAAGTGTTACAAAAACAGGAAGTCCTTTTATAGTTTTATTTTGGTTATTCAACACATACATTTCCACACTTCCACAGGTTCCTACCTGTCCTGCTTCAGCCGTGGCCTCGGTCCGCACAGTTCAGAGGTGGAGGTAGAGCCTGCAGAGCCATGTCGTTCTCTTTCTGGTGGGCGTCTCCTCAGCAGCAGCAAGCGGTGCAGCAAGCCCCATGATTTGTTAAATATAGAGCGGTGCTTTAGATCACGTAATACACGCAGTGTTCTTACAGGCAGCCGTGTCTGACAGAGGTATAACATTTCATAACTTTAAATAGATTTTCCACCAGCACACAGATTCAGTGGTAACGCTGTGGTTTTGAATGCAATTTTAGTGCGCCGACCTGTTGCTGACCTCTGAAATGATGTACGAATTCATTTCGGGAGGTTTTTATTTTTATTTTTTAATCACTTGCGCGCTACGATTGCTCATCAAAAGAGTTGAAGTCCAGCAGAGGGAGCAGTAGCCCGACAGTAACTGTAGAACAGCAGGATCATGTGAAAGTGTGTGTCGGTCAGCTGGTAACAAAGTGACGTGATGGTTGCAGAGTAGGTTCAAGTCTTTCCATCCTAATGTTTCCAGATACAACCTCGGAGTCAGAGAAAAGGAATGGCGGATGTATTATAGGACAGGCAGAACGTCAAACAATTAGGTTTACGTTGTTTATTCATCACATTAAGTTGGCAAAATAAGGTTTTGCTTTCGAATGATATATGGTCAGAAGCCAGATCCATCACAATGTTATATTTCCTCACATTGTTAGGTGTAACGTAGTCGTGTTCATATTCAAATACATTTGCTTCAGTCTGGACTTTTTTCCAACATTTTTGTGTTTCCTTAATCACCTAATGTTGATTTTGTTTATTTATTTGTTAGTCAGATTTGAAGGAAGTTTACATATTTGTTTGGCTCAAATGCATTTTTGTATTTCGTTTTAACGGCTTTCTCAATATTTGTTACTTTAAGGCAGTTTTTAATAACACAGACTTCGTCTTAAATAAAACATTATTTTACATGCTTTTTCCTTTAATTGATAAAACCATCGACTATCCCTCTGACATACTAATTTAGAAACTTCCTGATGACACATCAAGAAACAAAAAGGATAACAGAGAAAACGACTAAAATAAAGATTAAGAAACATTGTTTTTAGCAAAGTTACATCCTTGGTTAAAAGCATCTTCAGCTCATTATGTGAGTACACGAGTCATATTTATGAGATGTATGAATCGTTAGATTTAAGCTCTTAAATAATCTAGTGAGTTGAGGCTGAAATGTCGGGGTTATCTTTCTGAGGAGGATCTGAGCCTTTGTTTACAGTCATCAGAGGGACACAAAGACGGCACTAAATCAGTTCTGATCTTGTTGTGAGCTGTTAAGCTGCTGTTACCACATGCATTATTCTCCTTAACTAAATGCTAAATGCTAATGGATCGCGGCTGATTACTTAAAAAATAACACAACAATTCACTGTAACTTCACTCTCAGTTAGTTGCCGTCTTATAGTGGCCTATCTGCTGCTGATGAAGCGTCATGTTTAAGCGTTAAAATGATTTCATTTTTTTTCTTGTTCGCTTTATAGGCTGAAACTACCAACCATTCTGGCTGATTTTATTCGCTTTAGTTATTTACGAGGAAACAGGTCCTCTAATTAGCAGAGCCACTGCTGGGCTGCCTGCCCAGGAGGGTAGTTCCATTTATCAACACTGATAAAAAGGGACAAGCCAGAGCCTGTGTGTGTGTGTGTGTGTGTGGCTGCTGCACCTGGGGCGGTGGGCTGCCTGGACATGGGTGGGATTCTGTTTCCATCATCAGGATTAGACTCTTATGAGTGACTAAAGATTAGGATCTGTTTTGGCTTTTTTTTTTTTTTTTTTTTTTGCCATGTCAAGGACAGTAATTCAGCAGCAAACAAGAACCAGTAAACATGGGTATTCAGCAGCAGCAGCTCGCCGACGCCGTGTTTAAACAGAAAGGAGTTTGTACAGGGGTCCTGTTACCAAGCATCCTCTGTTGGTGGCATCTGCTGCATGAAACCGGCCAGAAAGTCTTCATTAGAGAAAATAATCACATTTCAAAGATTTGGCCTCTGAGTCTTTGGTGGTAAAGATAAAAAAAAACAAACAGTTTCTAGACAAGTTACTGATGTATGAAGCTTTCATTGCAGTTGCTTAGTTTGGATAAAGAGTATTGGAAAAAAGCCTTGAAGTTCTCTGATTTATCAAAGGAGGAAAATCATGTTAAACACATTTCTTTGCAACTATGCTGAAAGGAATAATCTTTTCTTTTCTCAAAGTCAGAGCATACAGACAATCCACTTACCTAATGGCTCAAGCTTGTCCAGAATCTGGAGTTCTACCTCCTGCTGTGTTATCCTCCAGGTTTTCAATAGGATTTAGATCTGCAGACTGTTGACACACTGCAAAAACACAAAATATTAGCAAGTATTTTTGTCTGGTTTCTAGTGTACATGTCTACATACACCTGAAATAAGATCAGTCTAGCTTGCATGGAAATTTTCTGCAATAATTCCTGAATATTGATAAAATAATTACTTTTTCCGTTGTCCAATCTTCTTTCAATACATTTCCCCCATGTTATCAGTGAAAACATTTCAAGGACGATTACAACTTTTTAAAATCAATAATCAGGAGTTATTGGCTCTAAACAAGCTCCCACATCTCGTAGAAAAGTTCTTTGTAAGCTAATTTTATTTTATATCAAGTTTATGTAGAGATTTACACTAAAAACTTGACAAAAATACCTGGTAAGATTTTGTGTTTTTGCAGTGAATTCAATGATGGTAAAATATACCAGATTGTATTGAAAACCTCCTGGTTTTGGAGTAATTACATTTCTTTGCGAGGCATTTAGATTATTTTAGTCGTTTTATTTTACTCTAGCATGCAGAATGGCATTGTGTGGCAGGAACTGTTAGCTAATAATGCTACACCAGAAGCAAGTGTTTTGAGGGGTTTTTTTTTGTCAGTACTGCAGTACATAACATTCAGCACAAGATGGCAACACTCAACCACTAAATGAGAGGCTCACTACAGCTTAAATAGCATCTGTTAGCTACAGAAAAAACCTTTAACATGATTATTCAAACTTTGATTTCATTGTATTTGTCCCAGCATCAAATTCATTGACTGACAGTGATGTGCCCTCAAAGGTGGACTTTATAAAGACTATAATTCTAGGTTTTTAGCAAGTAGTACAAACTTAAAACGACGCGCTTCATGTCAAACTGGAAATGAAATCAAGGATTATTAGTTGCACAATTTGCATAACTGTAACTCTTTGTGTTATTGCTGTAAACACAGAAACCAAAAGCTGTATTTATGCAATGGGAAGTTCGAAATGAATGTGTGCAGCTCGACAATCACCGGGGGAATTTACTTGAAGGAGCTTGAGAAGCACGAGTTTGACAAACACACAACGGCTGTCGCATGTTCACAACACATTGTTGTGGAAGTTTAATGTAATGAAGATTAGTCACTTCTAGAAACATGACAAACTGGCTGTGGGTACGCATGTCACAAGCAGAAAGGGCACTGAACCTCGTCAGCGGGCCATGCGCCTATCAGGAATGGGGGTTAGTCATTTCTGTAGATCTCAGACAAGCAGAAGAAACTTTTATCTCACAACCGATGGAAAAGCATCCGTTGTTTTCTCTTCACCAGCTAAACTTCATCTGCTTTCATTTGGATGGACGGGGGACAAAAAGAGACGCATCGCTCACACTGTTTCATAAGAGTTACTTTATTAATTTGTAAGGTCTTACACTTATTCACACTCACAACCTTATTCATGTTTTGTCATTTCAATTTATCAGAATTTCATTTTTGTTTTGTTTTTTTCTGGGGAAAGCTATATGAATACAATGCTTTTGTCAGATTAAATGATCATTAAGCAGGTGTTAAACATACTTTTCAATAAGTTGACATTTCTGCATTAAAATGTTTTTATTGGTCTAATGTAATATTCAGATTTTATTTACTTTTTTTCGTTAGTTGTAAGCAGAAAATCATCATTATTAGAAATGAAAGCTTGAAAACATCAGTCTGCGTGATTGATCTATAAAAACGGTTTTACTAAATGAGCCGAGTTACTGAAAAAATTGAAGCTTTTCAAGTGTTTTCCAATTTGTTGATTATGTCTGCATCAGTGTCCGTCCACATACGCTTCTGTGCCACTTACCTCAACAAAATCCAGCAAAGTTTGCGGTTATAATGCGATAGACATAAAAAAGTTCAAAATGTATGAATACTTTTGCAAGTTGCTATATTTGGGAATCAATTAGCAAATCTAAAGTTTTAAATGAAGCATAAGTATAACCACCTCAATAAAACAACAAATGTTTTACGTGGCACTGTTTTTTTTAATGAAGCAGTTACTTCCTAGAGGCTTCAGGTGAGAATTCAAATCAAAGTATATAGAATCCAATAGAGTCAGCATTAAAATAAGACGCCAATGTAAGCATATTTCATGTTTGTCCATCAATTTTCTATTCACAGACACCACTTTTTATTTCCCAGCTGTGTTTAGGGTTTATGTTTAACAATAAAACAATTTTGTACATTAAAAGACAAATTTGGATTAGCACACGTTTTTATTTCTGCACTCTTTCTGACACTTGGGGATTTTCATTTAATTTCTTTTAAAGTATGCAGTGTCATTCTCTGATGTATTTATAATCAGTGTGAAGGATTGATGGGTATCGCTCCTCCCTGTTTTCCATTCGCCGTACGACCGCATCGTCACGCAGCAGCCAGACTTTGGATATTTTTAAATCTGCAGACAGAAAACTGAATTCTTCTCTGAAACTTCAGGCAGTCAGAACCACTTGTATGCACAATGGTTTTATCTGTTTGTTTGGTTTTTTTTTTTGCTCTAAAGCAAAACAACAGAAATAACTGTAATGCCAGCCGGACTACGATGCTTCCGTTCGTCAAGGCACATCTATGGCAGCAGACACATGACAGTGACTGAGTGCCTGCGAGGTGTGAAGTGTGACCATGTCCCATCGCCTTAGTTTATGAAAATTAAACCGTTGAGTTCATTTCAGAGTTCATTCAGATGATACAAGCTAAATTAAAGCTTTATTTCTTTGTCTGTAAGTTTACATTCAATCTGCCTTCCTCGCAAAAGCCTCTTTCCTCTCCGTAGCGAGGCGTCTGTTGAGCTGTTTACTCTTAGTTAAGCATAAGGAGAGCGATGAGAGGAATCTTTCTTCTCTTGGAGGACCCTGCTGGTTAATAAGTTACTGGAGGACAAAGAGCTGACATTGCCCAGCGCCACAAGCGGTGGCCGTCCTTCCTTCAGCTCGGGTCGTTGGGGTTATCAGTGACAGGGGGAACAATAGGAAGTGGTGAGACCAATCAAGGCGCAGCACATCGCTCGCCTCCGTGTGAATGCTGCTGGGAAATAGAGCCGTCTGCCCACTGGCCTCGCTGATTGCACAAGCACACGGATCCGTGGAGCTGTCAACACCACCACGAGCGAGTCACCTGTCATGCAGCGCTCTTTTTCCCTTCTCATTAGGTCGCTGGCAATCATCACTCGGTGTCAGCGTTTCCTCAGAAAGTCTCCACAGAAACCTGCAGAGAAAAATCTAAATCATTGGGAGACGAAGGGTGGATGTCAGATTTTACTGGCAGGATAGAGAAATGGCTTCCTGCAGTACCTCTTAGACTTCTCAAAAAGCACAGTGATGACCAAACAACACCTGGCCGATCAGGTGTTGTTTGGGTTAGGGTAGAGTGGGACTTGGTTGTTAACTAGTCAGGAAAGGAGAGGGCATCGATTTAAAAAAGGTAAACCGTCAGATGCTTCATTTGTTAAAAATTTTAAATTATGTGTTGTTTTTGTTTGTTTGTTTGTTTATGATCATTGTCTAAGAATCAACTTAATATGGAGATTTAGGTGTTGGGTTTTCCTGAACTATCTCTGTAGTTATGCTGCAAAAGGCTTTGGATGCTGAAGGGCAAACTGACCACTTTTCCACTCTGTGCAACTTTCTTCTTCTACTACTTTCATTATTTAACTTAACCTAAAGTTAAGTGTTAACTTTAGGTTTTCTCTCTGTTTTTCCCCCCATCTTAAATTGTTCTTGCTATTTTTTGTGTGAAAAAAGTGCAGATATCCTACTTCTTAATTATGTGGATTTCTGGTTATGTACAGATGGACATACTTCATTAGAATAACACAAACTGACCTGCGTTAGTCTGTTTGTGTTAAAACTGACTGTTAGCCACATTTTACAGGGATGTAAAAGTACAGGTATGTACTTTAAGTGTTAACATTATGTAAAAGTACAGGTATGTATACAGGTATGTAATTTACATACCTGTGGTTAAAATACTGTGAATGTTTTGTTAGTGAGTTTCTCCAGACAGATCCAGAGTAGATACATACACGATCTGCTGAATCAGGAAGTCACTCGTCTAGAACCTGCCCGACAACATGAAGTATGTTGAGGAAAATCTCAAAAAGCGTGAAGCATCTTCTCTCGATCTAACAACATTATTTACTTCTATCAGTTTGGAAAGGATTACAGCGCAGTTCCTAATAGTTTAGGACTCCAGTGAATCACACAGAGAGCCACAATTCACAAAGAGAGAAAAATATGAAACAATGCCGTGCAGGCAGAGCTGAAAAGAGAAAACCACTGCTTACCAAAAACAGAACATAATTTAAGCATTTACCAAAACATATCTTGATAATCTTTTGTGAAAATATTCTATGGACAGACGAGATGCCTGCTTTTGCTGCTTCATGGCAACCAGGAGAACATACAACTTCAGTTCACAACTTTATGCTATGATTATGTTTAGAGGGAAATTACTTTTTAGTTTGGGTGGCTTTTAGCCATTTGAAAACAGCATTTTTAAATTTTTTTTTTGTTTAATTTTACCTGATTTTAACATCGTTCGATGATACAGAAGTGTAAGGGAGCAAACTGCATTCCACTGCACATTAAATAAAAACTGAATGAAAAGCAAAAACATAAACCCACAAATATCAGGCTGACAGGATAGAAAACAAGAATGCATTGCTTTGTCAACACACGTTTGTGTCATCTATTGTTTTGCAGTGAAAGCAGAGGGACAGTAAAAAGATGAACTGATTTTAATCTGAACGATCAATAAATTAGTGGAATGGATCTAATGTGGGCACAAAGTAACAGGACACAACTGCATTGATGTAAAACACAGCAACAGTGTTGTTTGGTCCATTCAGAAAAGCTTCCATAATTTACTTGATAGCACAACAAAGTTTAATTTCTGTTTAGGGTTAAAAGTGTGTATTTAGCTTTAAACTGTGAGGTATTCATTTACCTAGTAAGACGTTATGTTTCCTAAACAAAGAAATAAAACAACAGCGGAAGCAAAAATTTACCAACTTGCGCTGATTTATATTTTGCACTTAGAGTGGGACAGACTGGTGATGGAAGAATTCAACTTACTGCACTTATTTTTTATTTTTTTTTTTTTTAGAAATTCAGAATGAAAAATTCCCTACCATCACTTTTACTTGGAAGTTAGCAGACAGAGCGATGTGGAAATCCTGGAAAGCCCTAATCACATAACGAAGTTTAAAACCTAATTCTATTCTCAGACATTGATTGTATGAAATACAATAAATCTTGAAAGCAGAAAAGCAAACACAAAGCCTGTATCTAGTGTATTTACTCTGCAAAAGAAAAAGATGCAAATAGCTCCGTCTGTAGCTTGTAAATCACAACTGGACTGCAGCGCCTCATATTGCAATGCATCAACTGGAGTGAAACAGTGTGTGTGTGTGTGTGTGTGAGAGTGCGTGAATGTGTGTGTGCTTGTTGTACCCTGCTTGCCCTCTGGATCTGACTCAGCCGCAGTGGGTGTTGACCTGCTGTGGGCATGGGCCGTCCCCTGTAAGCAACCTCTGTGCAAACCTCCATGTATCTTGGTTTCTGTGCAGAATGCCTGAGGGAACAATTTCTCCAACCATGAATGAAAAGCATGTCTCTGATGGCCCGAGTTGTTTGTCGCTTAACATTTAGTAACGATGCTTTGCTTCGACGCCGAATGTCCCATCTTGCACTGACGCTGGATGATATTAACTCTATTGCCACCGAGGTCTACAAGACTGTGAATAAAGTAGGACTCGAAAGACAGTTAAATTACCAGAGCCTGCCAGTCGGTGCTGGCCTTCGCTACTTGAGAGTGTGTAAGGGTTTGCATTGAGGCCACACCATTCACGCTACAATCCAGGAGGTCCCCGATGAGTGCTCTTGGGTCCGATTGGGTCTCGGAGAATGCAGCTCTTTAAAAAAAAAAAGACATCCTTCACTTATACAAGACCAGAGGCCAAACAGAGGGTCTGGGTAACAAGAGGCAAGTTGAAGCTATTTGCTTAGTTGTTGCCACAGCTGAAAGGGTAAAAGGAAGCAATGGCTGGTGTGCTCTTCATTTTAAAAAGGTAGGATAAAGAAAGATGGTCATAGGGGGGCATTTCCATGGCTAGCTTCTAAAATACACAGTCATTAGGAGATAGAAAATGCCAAAAATGTTTTTAGTGAATCTGTTTTTGATAGATTTGCTGCTGGAAGAAGATAAAGGTTAAATTTTGGTTCCACCATGGAGGGTTTTTTTTGGTCAGATGAAGACAACAATAGCCTCTGATAATATATGGAGTACGTCGGATGACTTGGAGTGGAGAAGTGTTGGGATTCTCAACTTCTAAGGAGAAAGCCATATAACAAAACTTGCCTGAGTGGGGGTGCTGATTTTAGTTTAGATGCTGGTTGGGCGGGGCGGCTTATTGGACCACTTTAAGTTTTGCACACATTCGCTTTGGCATTATTTTCCAAAGCTCCACAGTGGCCGACCCATTGGAAGAAGGCTGTGTCATGTTCCTTGCACTCTTGTACCATTTGAAAGCAATGAATCCAGATGTTGTTTATTAAGCCTAATAAAGAGGCGTCTGATTGTCACTCAATGCCACACTGAGTGACATTGATTGCCACTCAATGTGGTGAACTCACATTGAGTGACAATCAGGCCTCAATGTGACATATCTTTACCCATTTGACTGTAATCTATGTAGACAATTTATCAGTAAAAAAAGAAAGTTGATCTGGGCGGGAACTCATACCACTACTGATTTGCTGACTGAGTTGCTGAGTTTCCAAGTTTTGTTTGATCTCTTACGAATGAAAGAATATTTTTTTCACTTAAAAAAATGTCAACAGATTTCCTGTTGCTTGGTATTTAGGATTAGTGAGTTGGTTATCTCATTTTTCCCCCTTTAATCTGTTTGTAACTGACTAATTTTTTTGGTTTCAATCTTGAATTAGAAATTGTTGTTAAGAGTACTACTAGAGTGCAATAAGAAGCTAAAGAAAACAAAATTACACTCTCGGTCAGACATGAGAGATGCCCTACAATTCAAAAGGAAACAATAAAAAAAAAAAAGGCAAGAAATGCACCCAGAGTTTTCCCCCCCTCATCTTCTGTGATTGTTAAACCACCGTAGACGTTTGGTGAAATAGAAACATTGGACAAGGTTTTCAGTGGTTGTGATCACTTTTCATTGTTTTATCAGAATGAAACAATGATATGAGTAGTGTCGCCTACAACATGTTTCTTAGAAAACTCATGAAAAAAACCTCTCAGGTTATCCTGAGGGAGAAGAGGACTGTTTTTAAGGCTGCTCCCCAGAATCTGAGGTAATGAGCTGCTGAAGAAAATGTGTAGCTGCTGTCAAGACAACTGCACCTGGTTTATTTTTTATTGTTTTGTTGTTGTTTGGTTTAAGGTGGCAGTAGTTAGATTTTAATTAATATAAAACATTAAGTTCAACTGTGAGATAATTTTATTGAATTTATGTTAAGTGTACATTCAAATGTGGAGGAGGAACTTTTGTTTTGTTCCGCGGACCATGTGTTGCCCAGGGAAGCAATGGCTGGCACACTTCGAGCCACATGGGGCATTTAAGCTGAAGAAGCTGTAAGAAATTAAGCTTTATTCCTCTGGAGCCAATGCGGCTAAAGAGGTACAGTTTTGTTTATTTGTATCTTTTATTTATGTAAATACGCCATTTATCGTGAACTGATTTAGGTTTGCGTTACCTTTTTTTTTGTAGTTCTGACGGTATTTTTTGGGTACTTTGAAAGACGTGTCCACAATAAATGGCTGTTGAAAACCAAGAACTGCGTTAAGCTTTGATTTAACTCGAGAGGAGTAACAAAATGGGCCAACAAAAACCCCCCAAACTTGAGCAACCTGCTTTACTTTTAATGTAACTACAGAGAGCATTGCATGCTGGGAGTCCATCCCCCACCGCAGCCTGGGAACATGCCGGCTTGTCTTGGGAACTTCCAATCTCTGCTTCCCGTCCCGTCCACTTCATGAGCTCCTGCTGTGTTGTAATATAACCTTGGAAGAGGGGGTTGCAGGACTGCGAGAGGTTTCTGCTGTCAGCGGCTACATTATGGCCGAAGCTGCTGGACGGCTTCGTGATATTACTTAAATGCTAGCCGCTGCCTTGAGGTTGCTGAGGTGAAATGCTCAGTCGCTGCGGGCGGGGAGCCGGGCGAGGCTCGGGATCTCACAGTGGGCTCCGGTTGATTAAAAGTGTTTCGGCACAGCGGTGAGCACTGCTGCCCAACTGCTTGGCGTGGGGAAACTAACAGCATCATATATTAAAAACGATAAGCTGGGGCTGCTGAATGTTCCCACAGCAATCAGAACACGGGAAGGCCAGCATGTGGAGAAAGAGACAGACATCATGAGGCTGTTTTCATTTTGGCTACCGGATAGATGGAGCTAGTTGGATTTATTGAGTTCATATTCATAACAGTATTGCACTTCATCAGACAGAACTCTGTTAAAACTGCAGACTCCTTATTGCTGTGGAGCAACTGAACCCTGAGTTGTACTAATATGGCTGCACATGTTGGCCAGGTCCCAATGTGCAAGCTTACTCTTCCTTTGTTTATTGTCTAAACTTCCACTCGGTTTCATAAAATTCAGTTTGGTTGTTTCTGCAACTCCAGTGGAGTATGTGGGCCAAAGGTAACGTTAAAACGTTAGTTTGGTTTCTGACTGACTGTCAGTTTCGAGTTGAGGCTTACAGTGAAGTCCTGATCTGACAAAAAGTTATGTGAATTGCTTTACATCAAAGGAAACAAAGCAGTTATTATTATCATCAAAGCATCAAATAATCCCATGCAGATAAACAAATGAAATAAGCGGCATGTGTGATTTACAAAGCCAACAAAAATACATATTCAAATATTTTACCACAAATAATGCTCAATATAAAAATCTAGTGTAAATTTTAATGCACTTGAGATTCTATGTAAGTGAGGTTCTCCATCTAATCCTAAATGAATATAGCTGCAACATTATTCAACAAAGAAAGTAAGCTTTTTAGATTCAGCCTTAAAAACGATGGTTTTCTTTCACTTTTGTTGTGTTTCTGTGCCTCAGGGTACGTCTTAGAAGCCTCTGAGGACATGAGAATTTATAATGTATATAAATAAAAATGCCAAAATACAACTGAATAAAAATTATGATTGTAAGATTGGAGTTACTGAGTTAAAGTACTTTTAAAGTAAGTTTTTTAAGATAACAGAAGCCTTAGAACCGACCTCAGGTTGGTTCCAATCTCAATGTTTTGTTTCAGCGTTTGGCTCCGTCCATCTCGCAGTCAGTACTTACCAGTTTTTCTCTGCCTGCTAAAGAACAGCACGTCCACAGCATGATGCTGCCACCACCATGTTTCACCATTCAAATGGTGTTAGACATGATGTGTGGTGATAGTTTTCTGCAACTGATAGTGTTTTGCAAATTGATCTTAAAGTCAAATTTTAGTTTCAAGAGACCAGAGCAAAGTCTTCCAAATGCAAATGGGACTTCTTATGGGCTTTACTTTTCTTTTCAAAGGTCTCTCTTCTAAAACAGAGGAGCGTATGACTAACAGCTTTCATTTCATCAGATCCTCCTGTATGAGCTGTGGATCTCTGCAGCTATAGTAGGTTTAATGGTTTCTTCTGTTATGATGCTCCCCTTGCTCCGCCTAGACAGATATGTCTAAAAATATTTTGCAAAAGTGTCACAAGACAATCACAGAAGAGCCGATTAATACTGAGATAAAAATTACGCACATCTGAACTCCATTTACTCAACAGGTAACTTCTGAGGAAAGTAAAATTTTATTTTATCGGAGGATGTCAGAGTAAAGAGGGCTGGATATAAATGTTTGCCACACTTTTGAGTTCTTTATGTCCTTCCTCAAAGTTGTGCATTTCTTTGTGAAAAATACAGTAGAATTTGTTAATATTGTGACAAAATGAAAAAAAAATCCATGAATAATTCGGAAGGCCCTGTCAAGTGTGAATAGTTAAGTATAATTTCCGATGGCCGATCTACTTATATCTTCTCAGCTCATGTTTAGCTGTTGTGAGTTACATGTGGATGAGCAGCAGCTGGAGAACCTGTTGGAGGACTTCTCTTGTGCCCATAAGTCGACTCCCTCCTGAGTTTCCCCTCAGGCTGTCGTGCGTCTTTTCCTGCTGTTTCACCTTCCCTTATATGACCATCGCCTGCTCTCCTGCAGTGAACCAACCTGCCATATAAAAAAAACAAAACCCTTTTGTATGGAGAAAAGGTTTCCACAGGTTAGAGCAGCCTGAGGACGAGCTTTCCTGCTGGGCGAAGACAAACACACTCACACACTTTTCTTTTCTCTTGCGGAAGCGTAGGTCCTCCCGTTAAATTTAGCAACATACAAGATTAAAACTTGTTGATGTGCAAACATTAATAGTACATTCAGTGGAAATGATATTGCTGCTTGTCTCCTTGTATTTCGTCTCCATCGGGCTACAACCCAGTTATGTCGGGCAAGGCGGCAGACATAGATGGGCCACACTCTCAGGCGCTTCCTGCTGCGTCTTGCTTTCAGTCCGGAGCTATTTCAGAGGTTATTGATGTGTCTGCCAACTGGGAGCTTTCTAAACAGCCACCCTCCTGCAACAGGTTACAAGTCCAGCTTTCCGCTCATTAGGGTCTAATTGATTGTAATCTGGCCTTTGAGAAGTGCCGACCCACTATGGGGTTGTTCAGAACATGCGAGTGCCCCCACTGTCCCTTCTTCTTCTGCACCTCACTCACCAGCAGTTCCTGGAGCACAGACACAATTGGTCCCCTCGCATGGAATCATTAAAGCGGGCGGGATAGCATGAGCTCTTTCATACATTGGGCCTCTGCGGACCAGCTTGAAACCAGGGACAGTAGCCGCTCCACCTGCCCTGTGGGAGAGCCCCATCCTGGGCTGCCCATTGTTGGCCTCAACCCTCGGCCGGCAGCCTGCGGCTCTGGCCGCATCGGCTTGATTTGTATGCCGAGGTTCTCCACTAAAGAGAGTCATGCAGGGGAGCCTGGTCAATATTGGTTTTGAGAGCCGGAGGAAAAATGTCAAAATGTTAAATTCTATTGACATCCCCCTACTGCTATTTGTTTCTATGGCAAAGAGCCTAGTGAGCCATTAGTGTAAACAGGGCTTTGTCTTAGAGACCAGCTTCCAGCAGGAGATTCACCGAGCAAAACCTAGAGATAGTGGATGTGATCTGGCTTAAAAGTGGCCGAGCTAAAAGATTGCATCTACAAAATAATGAAACCAATTTATTGGACTATTTTTAGGTTTTATAAAAGTCAAGCATCAGCAACCGTTTGCTTTTAGAACTGCTTCTTTGCATCTTATACATCCTATGATCTTTACAAATGCAGATTTTCCATGCATGTTGTTCAGAATGGTAAAAGTAAGGGACAGCTGTTTTACAGTGTCCTTCCTCTTCTCGGCTCTATTTGGTTTCCTTCAGGAAAAAAACTATTCTTTATTTTAATCAATGCCAAGCCATAAACTTCTTATTCTGGATTGTTTCCCTCCCTTTTCCCTGTTTGCTTTCTCCCCCTCCTGCTTAACCCTAACTTTAACTTTATAGGGTGGTAGACTTTTGTGTTGGTTCAACCAGCCACTTCCTCCTCATGGAAACAGGGAGGGACAGGAGCAACAATGAAGAACATAAAAGGACGCAGCGTTTTAGCTTGCAAGGTTTTCTCCCAGATATTTATTTTTCAACATAAAACAAATATAAATGAGAAAATAAAATGAAGGTTTCAAAAGTATATTTTTAAACGCTAGCTAGCTCAGCGAGACGTATGAAGGAGTTGTGATTATTTTTATTTTTTTTTCATTTTCATCAGCAAAATTATTTAATTTTAGTTTGCTTGTTCTTTGGTTTGCTGAAATGTTTTTATGCCAGTTTTGTGTCAGAGCATTTAGGAATAATATAAATACACATAAACTGATCAGTAACTATCGCATCTGATGCCGAAGCAGCAACCCGTTGATTCAAATCCACGTCAGGCAAACAAACATGTTACAACTCCCCTAATAGAGGAACTAATCTGTCCTGTTACCCAATAAATGAACATTAAGTAGGAAAGAGTGTTGTGTTTCAAGATGGCCGCCTAAACAGCTCCGTTCAACTCCACAAGTAACAATGAAGAACATTTTCCAACCTGTTCCTGCTAGATTTTTAATCAAAAAGGAAATAGTTTCAAAATATGCTGCAAATACCACTGCTGCTCCAGGCCACTCAACTTCGTTTGTTTACGTTAGCATGTGGAAATAAATAATGAAGCCTGCACACATAAAGATATGACATAAAAATGAATTGCCAAGTATATGTGAAATTAACACATAAACTTCCTCACAAAGCAAAATGGCTGCCAATGATAACACATGTCTGCGTCATCGTTAGTCAGCTGCTCACTCAAAGAAGTTCACACACGTCTTCATGTGTGAAACGTCTTCTTAATCACTTCTGGACTGACTTTGTGCGACAACATATTTACACCCCAGAGAAACAGGCAATCATGGATTGCTATGTAGAAATCGCTGTAAAACTGTAAGATATGAATTTTAGAAATGCCCAAGTTGCGTTTATTTTTTAGAGAACTTGAGAGTGCTACAATGACTGTACCACTTTTAACTTCAGTTTTAAAAATCTCAAAATAAAGTCGGGAGATTCATAGAAACCTTTTTTTTTTTTCGCAGCGTGACATCTTAAACGACTGAATAAGTGCAGAAGTTGCAGTAGAACCTTCCTCTCATTGCATAGTGAAATTGCTATAAATTGTGAGAATTGAGTTTGACTCTAGTGCTGGTAGTAGCTCCTGTCAAAGCCACACTGACTTCAGAGAAAGGCCTCTGCCACCATGGTGAGAGTGCACATGTCAAGGAAATTCAAAAAAGGAAGGAAGATGCATGCGGTCACGGCACACAACCTCTAGATAATATTTGCTCATTGTGATTATCTTTAACCGGCTGCCTTCTGTCGAGAGAATGGGCAAACATCTTCCTCTCCCGTGTAGAGCTGCTGTAAAAAGGTGACGAACAAAAGAGGGGAAGAGAGTGGTCAAAAAAGTCAAAGAAAAGCAAGCTGAAAGCAATTTACACTAGGGGGGATCCCACTGTTAGACTTCACTGCTACTGATGCAAACCAGCAAAACAGGGGAACAGAAAAAGACACAAATAGGAAATATTTTCAAATAAAAAAGAAGATGCCACAGAAATAAGGGAACAGTTCTCACTGAAAAGGATTAACGCAAATCAGGCAGTTTTGGGATAAAGCTGTGATCCTGCGTCAGGACGCCGCGGGACAAAACCCCCGATCCTCACACCTCTCTGTGAATGATCCCCCAAACAGCGGACATCCTTCCCACTCTGGACAAATGAACTCATTTGACGAGGCTTTCACTTTTATCTCGGCTCTCGTGAAAACCGCATTCTCCTGTTTTTTTTGCCAACAGTTTTGCTAGAAAACAAATTGGCCCTACTTCATTTAGTCCAGCTGAAAAGCTGTAAACTGAGACAACCTCAGTCATCTTGTAACTTTAGCTACTTTTACAAAGTGACATCATGAGAAAGCACCTGTTGCTGCTTGCCCAGGAAACAGCTGCCCGCCTATTATTGTTGTAGTTTTGGTTTATGGTCTACATGAACCTCTCAACAATGCCCCAGTGGGTGACAATGGCAGAGGCAGGAGGTGGTGTGAAGGGCACGGAGTTTTAAATGAAGTGCAACATCAGCTATTTACTTTTTTTTTTTTATTAAGCTGTCAAATTGATGGTCCAGCAGTAAAGGAGGATGGAGGATTCGTCCACACCTTGTTGTCAGGCCTGTTACAAGTTACAGTTGTAGGGTTGGGGAAAAATGAAGAGTTTATTTAAAGACACACACAACAATACACACGTCTCTCTTCTGGCTAAACAATCTGGGCGAGTATTATTGTTCAGTAAATGTTATCCACTCTTTTAGTTGATGATAATTTTCAACTCAGACATTTGCATGAAACATTTGTTTCAGTATGACTAGCTAAAAATACCTTTGGGCATAATTTAAATGACTCAAGGAATTTAATGACACCTAGTGGTGAAGTTGTAGAATGCAGTTAAACATTCTGTAGAACCTATTTGTTTCTCCCCATGCTCCTGACATAAAGGGTCTTTTTGCTTGTGTGATTGTGATTTTGTGTTGGTGTTGTCCCGCCATGTTGTCAAGACATACGAAACATAAAGGACACTTTAGCAAGGCCAGTTTATTCTAACCTGGATGATTTTTGACTGTTGGAGGAAGTCGGAGTTCAAGGACAGAACCCATAAGAAAAATCCCTGCTGGGATTTAATCCAATGACACTCCTGCCGCCCATGTTTCTTTTTATTATCCAATCCAACTATACAGCGCAGCTCTCCCGCTTACTGACATAAAACCATAACTGCAGTTTATTTAACATATCAAGTTGAATATTTTAGGCAATTAGAAAATTACTCCTATCCCAACTTTATAGGTTGTTCTGCTGCTTCTAGGATATACATCGTCTCTGTTAAAAAAAACAAAGCTCACCAGTTAATTGTTCTTGTGTTTACCAGAACATATATCTAACCTCAAATATATCAGACAATGTTATTATTATTTTTTGTTATATTGTTTTATGATCTGTAATGGTGTGGGCTACCTTTGTAATGTGTGCACACAGTGATTTTGTATCATTTTGCAGAGACATGTAAAAAAAAAAAATGTACGAGGATCCTGGATATAGTCACCTCCGGGTCTTTACAGGACAGGCAAATGTAGCTAAGATTGTGAATGTACCAAAAATTCACAAGTGCCTTTTTGGCACCCATTCGAAATGCATTGTGTGGTGGAAATCTAGGATTGCGTAATATTCTGAACTCATTGTTCCACATGAGATAAAACATGTTATACAGCAAGGGGAGTTTGAGCCAAATGGTTCAGAAAAGGTATCACTTCAGCAAAACCCAAGTTTTCAAAGTACCATCAGAGACATTCAACGTCATGAAATTCAGATTGTTCTGGGAGAACTTTCTCCACTTTACTTGTTTTTTTTTTTTTAAAAAAAGATGTTTCTGATAAAGCAAAGATAAATTGATTGTTTTGGATGCTCTTGCTAATTCGATCAGATTTCACTCTTAACCCCAGAGTTCTTCTGACTATTTCTAAAATTAGCTCGGGAACTATCAGACGCATTTAAATCACAGTTTGAGAATCATGGGTTTAGATCACATCATAGTCACGTGTTAAAGTCAAAGTCCAGTTACAGATGCTCTTGTTCCAATTTGATTGACTGCACACACACACTGGCTGCTACTGACATACATTACATGTAATAACCTGCGTAGACTAAAAGCCGGATGTTGTTTCTCCAAGGGCTTGCTCTTTTCCTTCCTAACGGAGGCATTGTATGAGGTATTGATAGCTGCAGCTAAAAGACAAGATAATTTGTGAGGGAAAAACGTCTTTTAAAGGATCATAAAGAGCAACCTGTGGCGGGACCGAGATCATTATGTGTTTAGTCATAATGCAATAAATTTTTTTTCAACAATGAACACACTGGGTGCCCATAAGCACTTCCTCGATTCGTGCTTTGATGCTCTGGGTGAATCAGGAGCACAGTTTGCTTTAAAAATCTAAGCTTTGACAGCTGTTCAGCACGGGATTACATGTGTCTTCAGGCAGAAACCTGTGAGAAAAAAAAATATTCACAGTGCCTTTTTCTGCAAACAATGAAGGAGCCGACCCACTAATCCGGTACCACAGGTGCACAAATACCTGTGCAAGCAGAGCTAATGCTGATAAAAGCTCACGAGAGAGAGAGAAAAACAGAGCAGGCAAAAGTTCCCACACTTTGACTGTTTTGTTTCTCTGTGTCCTTTTTCTCCCTCCTGCCAAAATGCAAAGCAGCACGCCAGCCATGAATGAAAAACAAAGACGGCAGGGAGGCAGAGAGGGGAGGGGGGGCTGAAAATGAATAGACAGGAGCAAAACCAACATGGACTCGTGTAACTCACCTGTTGGTGAGAGTTTTTTTTGTTTTTTTTGTTTGTTTGCCGCTCATTCAGACAGCGGGCGGCCCCTCCCTGAGGCCGCCTCGGTTCCCAGGTAGAGAGAGGCAAGTGATGGGAGGAGAGTTCCCACCACGCTCCCTAACCGTTCTCACTGCAGCTCATTGGTGCAAAGTTGCCTCATTGCTGAAACATGACACTCCTGCGGCGGTGTAGGCAGGTGTAGAGAGCTGCAGGGCAGAGGGAGCGCAGGGAAGTGTGTGCCAGACACGAGGACAAAGAGACGTTCAAAGAGGAGGAGGATGAGAAAGTTTCGCTCAGCTTTATCATACCGTCAGACGCAATGAGTATCACACTTGTAAGGTGTAGCTCAGCCTGACTGTGTGTGTGTGTGTGTGTGGTTGCGCCCAGTTTCTCTTTGTGTTCAGCAGCTGCTTCATCAGCCTGGAGTCATGTGTACACAAACACAGGGTATTTTGCCAATACATAGGCAAATGAGCCTTTTTAATCAAATGATGGTGGTTCCCACAATCACAAGCCTCAATGATATTTTTTCAGTTTTTTTCAAGCTGATTTGTTTAGTGCATGTCATGTTTACAAGGAGCTGCTTTTTTTTTTTAAACCTCATTTCTTGTTTCCTGTATAAACAGAAAACAGTTGGAATTTCCTCCAAAAAAAACTCCAGGCCCATTTTCTGGACGCGTCTTCATCGTCTGTTTTCTGCAGGTTTTAGGCGCAGCAGAGCATTTTCTGATTGTCACCAACTGGAACAGCCTTAGGCTCATTGTTTCATATACATCTTCTCGAACTAGAATGTAGAAACACGTGTATGTGTATTCGGTGTATGGGAAGCCGAACAACATTGTTTTTGTTTCTTTACATTTTCTGATCTCCTCTGTAGGAAGACAAGCAGTTTTTTTTTAAATTAGTTAAGGAGCAATCTGTTGATGTAGTTGTTATTCATAATCTATGATATTGAAAGCTGCTTCAAGCCCTTAGTGCATTAAATGACATTCATTCAGACATAACCGTCCCCCTTAGCTGGCAGAATGAGCAGGAAGACCATTGTGAGGTTGCCATGGTGAGACTGGAGGAGCTGCAGAGATCCAAAGCTCAGGTGGGTCAACCTGCTAACAGGACAATAAGTGTTGAACTCTGTGAACTTGACCTTCATAAAAGAGTTGAATGCAAACTTTTCAGCTTCAAATGCAAAACTGGTGGAGAAATACAAAAATACTTGCAGCATACTTGTTCAAAAAGTGGAGTCTACAGTGTTGAATCTTGAATACTAATGTGTGTCAGGGGTTCTTTTGTGAAAAAGAGTTTACAATCATGAATCATTCTCTTTCCACTTCACAATTATGCACTACTTTGTGTTTTTCTGTCACATGATACCCAAATAAAACACCAGAATTTTAGCTTAAAGACGACAATATGTAAAAAGAAAAAAAAAAAGAAAAACTAAATTTAACAAAAGTTGTTTTTTTTTCTATGTGTTGACTTTTTTTGTTAGTGTAAAACTTTGTCCCATTGTTAGGAACCTTCTGTTTGACAAGTTCCTCCAAACAAAAGAGTTTTTTTTTTTTTTTTTTTTTAATCCATATTCTCAAATTTCCAAATACTTCTAGGAAATGTGCTTGAGGTTCAACAAGTCAGTCATGCATTATCTCCGCCGAGGCTGGTGTTTGTGTCTGAATTTAGAGCAGATACGCCGAGATATCAGTGAACTCGCTCTGCACCCGGGCATGCCATGAACCTCTGAGTAGCTTCCTGAAATCAGCTCTTATCACAGGATATCACTTCGGCGGCGCACTGTGACAGCTGACTTCCTGGTACGGCTTTCAAGAGGGCATGTTTCCCATGGTCGCCACGGGAACGTCCTCACCTGGGATCGTCCTCGCCGTCGCTCAAACGTGCACAGCGAAACGTTTACGTTGTGCTTTGCCAGCCAAGACAGTACGCTTATATATTCTGACTCAGAATATATAATCTCATCTAGCAGCTCATGATAGATGTCGTAGCGTTGTCACTGGGTTCTGATGCCTTAGAATATTTTTGTTTTGCTCAAAGAAAAGTTGCCGGAATTCAAATCTGAACGAAAACTATTTCCTCTCTAAGGTGTAAACAGTAATGTATGTGAATTTGTGAGTGGGTGTGTACATGAAATATTCTGTGCATGTGTATGTGTGGGTTTGGCTTCTGCCTCTGTCAGTTAATGTGTGTCAGTCGGCAAGCGAGGCAATGGGCCCGGCTGCGTGCCTGCTGGAACAGCACGGGCGCGCGTGTGTCTCTGCGCAAGCGTGTGTGTGTGTGTGTGTGTGTACGTGCATTGCTGCTGACGGGAGCTGTCACTATCAGGCCCACACATCTCTGGCACTGTCTGTGTTGACACTCTGCCTGAGGGGGAACGAGCCTGCAGAGGTTGAGGAGAGCAGCGGTTTCCCACGGCTGCTGCTCTCGCTCTCGGCCCTGCCTCTGCATTCCAGGGCTGCCAGCGCTCTGTAAATGTTTGGACAGCCTTGAACAAATAACACACCTTGAAAGGCACAAGCACAGAGGCCTCTCTGCTGCTCCCCTGCACACTCCTTTTCTTCATCCACTTCCTTAAGCTCACACAGCGAACTCGCTCCCAGCCCGAAAAACCCACCCCGGACCGCCGGTCGACCTGGACCCAGCTGACCTGCTCCTGCTCTCCTCAGATGTTTTTTTTTTCCCCATTGCGCTCAAAGACACAAATAAACCAGGAGTTGTATTGCTACTGTAAAGTTGTGCACACAAATCTGCAGACACACATCTTGTGTATGTGTAAGCATACACACACGTCTGTTTTTCCTTTGAAAGGGAGGATCTTTGAGAGATTATGTTCGGTAGCCAAAGAAGTATTTGAGATTTCTATCTCTTGCGACACATCACGGAAATTAAAAGTAGCTTTGTTTTTTTTTATACCTTTCGGAGTCTATTTTTAAAGTCAAACTAGCCATAACTTTATTTATGCATTGAAGAGTCAAGCAAGCAAGTAAGTAGAAGGTATGATATGTATTTTTGTTTTGGTTGAATATGTAAAAGAAAGCGATTCATGATTCGATCAATCAGAAACCAGAAAAAAATTAATGAATGGAAAAAGTAACACGAACAGCTAAATTCTGCCACCTTCGATACGTTTAGTGCCTCTTTTCACACCTGCAGGTCTTTTGAGGTTTGTCTCCACCAGCTTTACACATCAAGTGGCTCCAACTTCTTTGGAGATTCTGATAAAGAAATAAGGTTTGCTCTAAATCATTCCAGTGCAGAGGGTTACGGTTGCCGTTTGCTGCCGTCAACAGGTTTTCTCCAGTCCTGTATGTTCTGTCGTTTCACCCATTTTCCCATCAGCTCTGAGTTTCTTCACTGTCCTTCTTCAGGGGAGTGGAACAACAGCCGCCACCATAATGTTCCAACCTACATGTTTTTATTTGATAATTATTTGCACTGGATTTTGTCTAAAGCATCAAAGTGGCTGGGGATGATAACACATGCAAGCAACATTTGTGATTTTAATTTGTGAGAAAACGTGAACTCCTGAATCATCGTCATTCTTTTTTCACAATTTTTCGCCAAGTTCTGTTGGTCTGTTGCATACGACTTAAATAAAACACGTAGGTACTTGTAACTATGAGACAAAATGTGAAACGATGTAAGAAGGATATTTTCACAAGTGAATGTGTCTCAATCTTTTATGCTCCGCCTTAAATGGATTTTTATTTCAATTTTACATGAAATTGAAATAAAACCACTGATGAAGTAGGAATCGAATGGTGCCACTTTCATCTTTCTCTTGATAAAAATGAGATGATGAATGATATGAATAAAGGAAAAGTTAAAATAATATTATTGATTTTATTGTTTCATTTTATCAAAATGAACCCAATGCGCTTAAAAAAAAAACAGCCGAATATAGTTTTGATAACTATGAAATGCCTGTAAGTTGCAACAACTGCTTGTTACTTTTGCCAAACAATAATGTGCAATTTGTTTTCACAAAGAGTGAGCCGGTTAGAACTGTAGGCATTAAGAGTCTTGTTTTAATATGAAGGTGTTTGGACTCTACATGCACTCCAAACACCTCAAAGTTTTCCAGCCTGAGTCGATGTGCAAACATGATTGTAGGTTCAACCACAAGGCGAAACGGCACTTTGATAGCCGCTGCTTTCATTAGTATGGAAACACCAGTGGTTAAGATGCACTGGGAATCAAAGCACCCATGTTATTAGGATGACTGCCTGCATAAATCAGCATGACCCTCCTTCATTCACAGTGTGCGAACAGCCCCATTCATTGGGCACCGGGCCTGACGAACAACAGGAACATGACACAAGCAAGCCCGAGCCCGTCTGATTTCCCACACTGCTCCCGGTGCTGCTCCCTGAAGTCTGCCAGCAGCTGTGGGTTCTGGGCTTTCTTCCTCAAAGTGAATCCCACAAAACATAAAGGAGAACAACTTCCACTTCTCTGCCTAACTCATGCGGCAGCCGCTCAAACGCGCCTCTGTTTTCATTGTCGGGAAGCCTCCGGGTGCATATTTCTGTAATTTGCCCTTTTTGTGCTCAGCAGTTTTGCAGCTGTGATGACATTTGGGTGTCGCCCCCCTGTTTCTCACGATCTTTCTGCCAACGCTGCTCCGGCCACTGGTCGTCAGCCAAGGCGGAGGTCTGCGTGTCGGCCCCCACTCCTTATGTACACATGCGTACCGAGAGACGGCGCTTTGGAACATATACACTGCAGGAAAACTAGCTCAACCACTATTGGACTTTTATATACTTTGGGCCGGTTTTCTAGGCTGTAGGTTTGTGGACAAAGGGTTTTCTTGGACAAAATAAAAATCTTTGCTGTTTTTTTTTTCTTTCTGTTGGAATGTGAATCTTTACCCAGACGTGAACTTGTTGCACTGTCACAACTTACTGTGATTTCAAAGGTAAACTTTGTCCTGCACCCATGATGTCTCAGGAACACATTAGGTCACGCAGGTATTAAAATGACTAATATTCTAATTGCAATAATAATCAACACAAGTAAGCTTAATATTTTTTAACAATCAGTTTGTTTTCTTTCAAATGGCTTGCAAAACTGTACTATAGCACTTACACGTTGACTGAATTTTTTATTCGCTGTCACACAAATGTCACTGCTTGACTGAAACTCTAGCGTTCGTACTGTCGTGCACAGCCTCATTTTTGCATTTTTTTGTGCATGATAAAAAAATGAAACAAGAAAACTGTCTCGAAGCACGTCCATTTTCACGCTGTAGGAATATTGCATGTTACACATGCTAAAAGCCAGCTAAAAGTGTGAGGATTTGGGTTTTCTGTGTGCTTATTTAGATTTCTGTGTTCAGCTGAGTCTCTGTGTTGTCCCGTCTTCCCCTTGATTGATCCCAGCTGTGTGCTGTTTCCTTGATTACTTCCTTGTGTATTTAATGCCACTTGTGTCTGTGTTTCCTCATCTGTTCTGTCGTGTCACATGTTGTTGTCTTTGTCCTGTTTTCAAGCTGCTACCAGTGTTTGAGCTCCTTGCCTCTGCTCACATGTGCTGCCTGGACTTTTGTGTATTTCATCGTTAAACTATCATTTACTCAACTACCTGGGTCCACTGCGTCTACCCTCACCAACTACACCACAAATCATGACAAAAAGTCAATCCTACACAGTCAAATTGTGTAGCTAGAGTTGTATATCTTCTTCTACAAACAATTTTATCTGCTATGTTATCTAGTGTTTGAAATAAAAACTGCAGTGATTCTTCAGTACCTCAAACTAATACTATAAAAGCAGCGATCCCCAGCCCTGGTCATCAGGATCCACTGTCCTGCATGTTTTAAACGTGTCCTTCCTCAGCTTATTTAAATGATTGCAGAAGCCTGTTGATCACTCATTTATTTAATCCCTCCACCTCGGCTCACCCAGCAAACACGTCTGCTGAGCTTATGCTACAAACTGCTTCTTGGTCCAATGCTCCTAAGAACGGCTGTAATGGGTTAGTGGAGGAACGTTGCTGCAGTGACGTGCGAAAGGCGGCGTGTCAGAAAGAGCAGGAGCTTCCTTAAGAGACACAGCTCCAATTTCAAGGTGTTAAAATGTAAAGTCAAATTTCTTTCTTTTTCACATATACTGCATTTTTCTAGCAACTACTACTAGTACTTGATACAAGTACTCCAGTACTTGATTGTGCTGTAAAAGTGGCACCACATTCCTGGAAAAGGCATAATTCTGCCCCTTTAAATAACTCAACTTGGTATTTTTATCCTAATAGACGAACTGTAATACATCAATTTACTTAAAATAGCTACCTTTACGTCTTGTTTTCATCTATGTAAATACACTCGGGGAATCATTTCACTGTTTGGATGACTGTTGAGTGTGACTACCAGCAGGATGATGGCAGCTCTGATGCTGCTCTCACTCCTCCTCGCTCTCAGCTGTCCTCCAGGAAACCTCGCTCCAGCTGCTGGCCGTTACAGTAGGAATGCATGCCTGGGTCAGATGCCAGGAGCGTGGTGGCACATTAATGACAAAGTGATCATGGGTGAGTTATTAACATGGCACACTCGAATCCTTCCCATGCCCCTCGTTTATCCTTCTCTGCACCGCCCACTCCGACAGCAGCTGCCGGACTCCGGGTTTCCCAGAGTCAGGAAGCAGGGTGTGTGCGTGCGTGTGTGTGTGTGTGTGTGTGTGTACGCTTGAATGCATGTATGTCATAGGGAGGGGATTTTATGGGGTCACGGTGTCCGATTAATTGGTCGGCTATGCATGCCGATGGTTCCTGTTTGGTCTGCTCTGGTTTGGGGAGAGTCATCAAATCACTTGACACAGCAGGGGATTTCCCTGTCTGTGAAATACTGTAGATTCGTCGACAGCAAGCGACAAGCAGAAACACACCAGGAAATAGGGTTCATACGCAATACAACAAATAACTTTTATTTCAGAGAGTCGGAAATTGTTTAATTTATTGGCTCTGGTGTGTGAGGGAGGCTGCACAAAACCACGGCGTGTGATTCATTTCCTGGCTCCGTGGCATCAAAGGGGACCAAAGCCCTCGAGTGCCTTTGAAAGCTTCAGAGGAACTCAAATAATTACTCTTCGTGAACGGACTCTGTGTTGTATCCCGGTTGCACATAGAGTCCTCGTCCTCTCCCTACATAAAGCATATCGTTTATTGTTAAAGCTGGCTGGACCGGGACAATTTGAGGACTCCACTCTGGGCGTCCCCACATGAGACGGGAAGGGCTTGAGAGATTGTGGGCTTCAGTTTTTCCTCACATGGACATATTCAGACAGGGAGCACCTGGGTGGAACATTTGGTCTTAATGATATGGCCAACAAAACAACCTAAATGATACTTGAAGTTTTTTCTTTTTTTTTTTTTTAGAGATTGTCACTAATTACAACATAGGACAAAAAAATCAACCCGGCCCTCCCTTAATTGGCTCCTTTTCTTTCATGCACCTATACATGTCCATTCAGTCATGAGCTGGTTGCAAACAAAACCCGTGCTCTCCCCTTGACCCAAAACACATCCCTAATTGCCCCTGCACGGCCCGATTCAGACGTTGCTGGACTAACCTATAGTTAAGCATCTCGACATGCCGCCACAACACTTTATGGCATACAACTCGGTACCAGACGTAACAACTTGGAAAATTGAAATTGTCTGATATTTTGGGTATTTGTCTTGCAAATATATTGTGCAATTTAACAGAGATCTCTTCCACTATAAATTGATGCATGTTACGTGGTTTTTACGTGATCAATCAACAAAATGTAACTCATAATTGTGAAGTTTAAAGGAAGAAGATGCAACGTCAGGCATTAATTTGTACCCAGCTGTCTTTTCTCTTCAAATCCAGACAAACTGCATAAAGTCCTGTGTCTAAAATAATGTCGCTATGAATCCAGCTGTGCTGTGAATCCCTCTACTGGAGAACATTGGTGAACAAACAGAACCAAGAAGACCAAATAACTCACCAGACACATGAGGTAGAAAGTTGTGGAGAAGTTTAAAGCAAGGTTAGGCGATATGACAGCATCCCCCAATGTGATGTATGGCGGTGGCAGCATGATGCTGTGTTGAAGCCTTTCTTCAGCAAGGACAAACAAGCCGGTCAGAGTTGATGGGAATATTGGCGGAAGCTAAATACAGTACAAATCCTGGAAAAGAACCACTTGAGACATGGATGGATGACTAGTTTCCAGCTGGATGTTTAAAAGTCTCTGTCAAAGTCTGCAACTAAATCCAAGTGAAAATCTGCAGCAAAACCAACACACTGATGTAGTGCTGTATGTCTGCAATAGGAGCAATGGGAGAAAGCACATGAGCTGGATTTTTGTTCTCAGGTTATTTGTTAAACTGTCACAACATGAACATAGTGTTTCTAAAAGTTACATACTTCAGCTTTAAATAGATTGGATGATGACAAGCTTGAAGGTTTCCAGCAATACTAATCGAAGTCGAATATTGAGTTTGTAACATGACTATAAAATGCAAGGACAATTGTCTCTTTAGGGATACCAACAAACCTGCCCATACTATTTTAGCATGCTGTTGTATAATAAACAACAAATTGCATATTTTGACAATTTTGTTGTCTAAATTAAATATAACGGAGGGCGTCTTAGTGGCAACGTTGTTGCCATGCAGCAAGGTCCGACTTCCTCCCACAGTTCAAGAACTTGCAGGATAATTGACAACTCTCAAATACTCTTAGTTGTGTGTCAATGTGTTGCTTGTCCCGCCCACCCAGTGACTGATGTTATGCGTTGACCCCCCTGGCAACTCTGCAAGGACCAGGAGGGTTTAGAAGATGGATATAGTAAATGCAGGCATGTGTACATTAAACAGCAGCTTTTCACCTGATTTGGCTTGCAGGTGAAATGAAGCAATGCTTTGGTAAGCTATATGGGTACCTGGAAATTGGTATGTTTCTGTAAATACCTACACAAACAGGAAAGTGGTTAGTTCTAAACCACTTCCCTTACTCTGTAAATTGCATGCAATTATGTTTATAAGTTTTTATGCTGTCATTATTAAGAAAGAGCAGAAATACACCCCTTCAAAGACAACAACCCAATGCAAGTTGTCATGGTCACAGGTGCGTTCACACGATGGCGGGCTCTAATGTTGATATTTTGCTCGGCCGCCTTTTCGTTTCCGTTTTGCTGTCAGAAACCTGCGGCTTCTCTGCGCGCAGCATGGCATCGCGCAGTTCTGCTTTCGAGGTCGTGACCCGACGAGTTCACACATGTGGCATCTGCACAGCGATCGCTTACCAGAGCGTTGCTCTTCCCGCAAGGTGACCCACATGGCACCGTGTGAGGACACATGCATGTGTAGCAGGATCTTCACACCAAGCGGTTTTGCTTTTTTCGGGGGAGATGGGCGGCTTTAGGTAAATGGCCCCAGGATAGTTTTCAGCAGTCTGTAATCACTGGATCAAAACATGAGGGGGGGAGGGAGGGGACAAAATAAAATTAGAAGAACGTGTGAATCGCCGCGAGAGGTCATGCAGCACTCAGGGAGTCATTCAATTCTGTTGAATATGATTCAGGCAGACAAGTGGAAGAGCTGCTAGTGGTTATTTGTGTGCGTCTGAGTCGCACTGAGGCTGCAGTGTGGGATCCTCTTTTCATTCTCCTCCCCTCACACAGCTCCCCTCTAAGCTCTGACCCCCATCAATAAGACGCATTCAGACGCCATCAAACAGACAAGCTGATGCACCGGCGACCGCGAACCGCTGGGGGGAGAACCATGGGAAACACTCTCCTAATTGCCACCCCCGCCCCCTCCCCAAACCTTTTTAAAGAATATTAAGCTTCATTAGCTGACCATGCGTCTTTCTTCTTTGGGCCTTCTTTAAAAGCAGGGCCACAGAAGCCCACTCAGCCAACAGGCCATTAAACCTGACAGGTCTTTGGGAAGAACGGAAAGAGAGAGACAAACTCTGAGAGAAGTGTGGTTGGCTACCCCCTGATTAAATAGGAAGGAGACTAACAGGTTAGTTATCCTCACGTCTGGTTTCTGTCAGGCTCTCTGTGCAGTCCGACTTGCTCAACCAGCTTCAGACCTATTAGGGCCGATTAGGAATCCCTGTTGAGTGAGTATTTGAAAGTCTGGCAGCGCAGATCTGAACAGAAACTGAGTCAGAGGACCTTTTGCCTGTGACTGTTTTATGAATACCTTAATAAGTTGGTATTATTTCATACAAGACATTTAATGGTTGTTGCAGAATGCTAACGACTCGAAAAGGGATTTCGTCACGTCTGGGAGGAATGAAGATGAAATTGTAAAAATAATGATTGACAAATACTGAATCACAATTGAGCACAATAGAGAATCTTCCCATCGGTGTCAAGATAGCTGCACCCTAAGATTCAGGAGATGCCTGCAGAAGCAATTAAAGGCTTTGCCTTAGTGTCTAAGACAGGGGTGGGCAACTCCAGGCCTCGAGGGCCAGTCTCCTGCAACTTTTAGGTGCATCTCTGCTTCAACACACCTTGGTCAAATAATGAGGTCATTAGCAGGACTCTTGAGAACCTGACTGCACTGAGGAGGTGATTCAGCTGTTGGATTCAAGCGTGTTGGACCAGGGAGACATCTAAGAGTTACAGGAGACCGGCCCTCGAGGACCAGGATTGCCCACCCCTGGTCTAAGATATCCCCTGATTTGTTTCAAATAAGCGGCATTATTCTAAGTCCCTGACTCAATCATTCCCCCTCAGGGGATGTCTACATTGTTATTCACATTAGTCTTTAAAAAGACTTGAGCCTAGAAGTAGTGAGTCATGGGTTAAGGCTGGTGTTTAGCTACTATACCCTTTTTTTGTGCTCAGGCCTGAACTTGCCTTTTTGGCTCCGACTGACACCAGAGGATTTAGATACAAAGGTTTGAGTCTTGCTCTAATTAGAGGGATCAAAATAAAAAATCTTACATCCTTAAAGGAACATTTGTATTACATGAAGGAACCAACTTAATGTGATTTTTTTTTAATACTTAAATATTTTCACGTTTTCCCGAGGCATGAATAACTTTTCCTCTTGCTGCTAATTCACCATAAATCAACAAGTGAAGGTGCTAATGCAACGGTCTCAAACTCCAGCCCTCCAGGGTCGGTCTCCTGCACCATTTAGATGTCTTTCTGCTTCAACACACCTGGCTCTAATATTAGCTCATTAGCAGAGCTTGACTTTATGCTAATGAGACAGTTTAGCCATTTAATTTAAGTGTGTAGGACAAGGGACAAATGTAAAAGTTTCAGACCACTCCTCTAATGCCTGTTGGTGCATATTTTACACAGATGAAGGATCAAATTGGAATCACTTCGCTCTCATCTCATGTTTGTAGTTATGCCTGAATGTGCTGTGATTAAATAAATCTTTGTTTAATGTAGAATCTGTTTGAAAGTCAAATCAAAGTTGTTGTTTTTCTAACTAAATCCAAGCATTGAGAAGTTTTCTCACCAGATGTTTTCCTTTCTTCTTTTTTTTTTAACCAAAGGAAAAGACTAACTTTGCCCATTCTGAGCATGAACTGCTCACTGTGACCTTGTGACATCATTATTCAAGAAATGAGTAAATGCCGTCCTCTTTTTTTGGCTCCAGAGAATGACATATGTTTGCAGGAATGGGCTCTCCATTAATCAAATGCTATTAAGTGCTAAAGGGGAAGACCCTTTAAGAGAAAACCCGACCCCCGTCTCTCCATCCCATACCTTCCACTCTCTCAGGCAGCTCATATCAGCTGGCACAAACGGGATTCATCACCTTGTCATCCTGAGATAATAAGGAGCTCCGAGGAACCCACGGCCTGACGGGATCTGGATGAATGTGTGAACCTGCGATGCTGCGGGAGCGACGGCCGATGGTCAGCAATGGGTCGGGCCTTCTTGTTGCTGACACAAAGCCGTTGCCGTGCAATCAGCTCGGTGTAAAATCGACCCTCACAAAGGCGGACAAAGGCAGGGGGCTGGTGGCTGGGGCGGGAGCGCGGCAACACAGCTGTGAGCAGAGCCTACACGTCCCGACTCAATACGGACTCCCCTCACATCTGTAGCCGCCTGGCCCCTGCTTCCGCCGGGTCCCAGGGACAATGGGGGCCCTCGGCCGACCCCTTTTGTTGAGAAGTTTTTCAGAGTTCCTATTTAGCCTAAATCTTAAATATTTCATTAGGCCTCCTTCGCCCCAAACTCCCTCTTTCACCGCCATTTGAAGAGCATCGCCAGGACCTCCAGTCTGCTGTAGTTACGCCCCAAAGACGACAAAAGGTTTCTTCTGAAACTTCTGGGGACCTGCTGTTGCACACAAACAAGCACTGTTTAATGCCAAACAATGGAGCCGTCTTTCTTCCATCGCGCTAAGCTTCTGAATTTGATTTGTTATAATGGAGCAGAAATCAGTAGGTTGGTTCCAGGCATTAAGGACACATTAAAGTTGAATTAAACTGTTTCTGCATATTTCTATGACAACATTTTGCTGTTAAAATGTCTTTTTTGGATAACTCTGGTTGTATTTCAGATCTTATTACAGAAGGTAATGTTCCAGAAGATGCTTTCTACCTGCTTTACATTTGAATATTAAAGTTGAACAAACTCACAAAATGAGTCCATTTTTAATCACAATGCTTTTAAATAATCATCCAATCTTGTATGTGAGGTACTTTATACACCTAACTAAGATTGGCATCTCTGTTGAAATATGGCTAACGTACTGTTGCCATATAGCCATAAAAAAAACCTTTCCCACGCTGTCGGTTCAAGGTTTATAAAGCAAAATTAATCTGTTCTTTTCCACGCTCTAATTTTGTTTACAAATCTAAACTCAAGTTCACTTAAACAATCACCATGAGTCAACATTGTAATAAATTTCTTAAAAACCAGCCATGATCTAAAAGTTAGCAAACACCAGAGACCAGTATCAGTCCTGGACCCAATACTCGGACTCAATGGTCTTATTTTTCCACAGGTTAGCTTTTGGTTGACTTTAAAATAATTATTTGTGGGTAATTGTTTTGTTTTTTGGCATTAAATCTAAATGGATAGAGCTTTTTGCAGATACCTTAGTTTTCCTGCTACTCTGATGCCCATCATCACCTTCTGTGGAGATAAAATTATTCTAACAGTCCAGCACAACGTTAAGTGCTCAAAATGTTTTCTTTCTGTCTTTTCTCCTTCTCAACTCAAAAATAACTGAGGTGAAACCTTTGGAGCTCTTTAGAGAAGCAACAAGTGGATTCAGGGGACAACAGGAAGGCTAAGTTGATTACCTAAAGTTTGTTTTGAGCTTTCAGGTTATATTTATCATGTAGGACTACGTCACAAGCTTAAAGGATGTTGGCAGCCTGTCAGAAGGCTTTGACAGGAATAGAAATACAGAAAAAAAAGAACAGGCAGCTATCACAGTTAGCATACTAATGGTGCTAATAGAGGCTAATAAAACTTGTTAAACACATTTTTTACAAATGCCACTATTGTATTGTACTATGGTGTGCTAAAACAGTAATGTACTATCAATCTCATGTTCATACACAGAGTAAGGTAGCTGCATGATTAATTGCTAACAGCTAACACAAATGGACTCCTTGAATTGCACAGCTGTGGAGTAAAAGTGCTGCATGTAGGAGCCTTTCACATCATGTTTCCAGCAGTTTACATCCCTGTAAGAATTGACAGCACATATAACTACTACTTATGGTTTGAAATCAGTTGTGACTCCTCTCTCTTTTTCTCTTTGACAGTCTTTACAGTAGATGTAGCAGCTTTTCAGCAGAATATGGACATGAAATGATCGTTCTGAGGCTTTTTCATAGGCTGTACATCTGAAGGTATGTGTACAAAATTCTGCTGCATATTTAAACAATTGTATGAGTTTAAACAACACCAGGGGAAAAAAAACATTAAATGTGGTAACCTACAAAATATAGTACACTCAAAAAAAGAGAAAAAACTAAGATGTGTCCACAATTAGTATTACCCTAGAAATAAAACTTTACACATTTCCCTTTTATCATGGCTGTAAAAACGTCACCATGGCTTCTTAAGAGTATTGATTGTGTTAGCCTTAATCTTGATTGAATTTTAAACATGATAGTGACATGATCAAACAGCAACAGAGAGAGTTATAAAGTGCTAAATATACATGTAAGCCCACACATCAACACCACCATACAAGAGGTGACCAAACACTCCCATCCAAATATTAAACACTTGTTAATGGCTTTTCCAGCCCGGCAGCAGAACTTCTGTCACGACGGACAAAATGGGCTGAAAAGGATTTGCTTTTATGTGAAGCCCTAAACTGGTGTGATTGGACGGAGGGACAAAAAGGAGCTTTTGTAAAAAAAAAAAAAACTAGAAGAGGGGAGGGTGGGGTTGTTTTATCCAGCACTTTTAAGAAACCCTGATGAATAATTCAGTGTTATCATTCAACTTGATGCTCAATTATTATGTTTTTCTTCTGTCTTCAAATGCGAGGGACCCCGGCAGACGGGGGGTATCATACAGGGGCAACTTGGGGGAAGTAATGCGCACACAAGGACAAAACAAGAAAGGCTACGGCGCAGTCACTCCGCTGTCAGCTTGATAAATATAATGTGTCACCAATTAAAAACTCATTGCCATTCTCTAATTCAGCCGAGGCCTTGTTAACCGCTCCCTGGCAGGGAGGCTGCAGCCGCCGCCTCTGCCTCTCCAACCTGCTCAGCCATAATGGAGGGCCCCCGATTTCCCATCCCTTCAGAACGATGGCCGTTTCCTTTGGCATGTAAATAAGACATTCACTCGGCAGCACGTTGGCAATAGAAAAAAATGACCATCTATGTCTTTGATTTTCATCTTTTTCATGGGAAAACAAAGAATTCTATAGTTTCAGATTTTATTCAAAAAACCCCTCTTTTTGGTGCATTTCTTTGGGAGCTTTCTCATGGTAATTGTGTTGACTCAACTTGTGCGACGTAGCTATACAACGCATATGAACCCTAGCAGGAGTCCATTACAGAAATACCATTTAGCAAGCTGTTTCTGTGAGAAAGTCAAACGTTTAAGGGGCTTTTTTTGTGTGTGCTGGTCAGGGGACAAGGGTCCTGGAGGAGCAGCAGGGGTCCAGCAGAGGCTTCAGTGGAAATAAAGGCCTCTCAGGTCTGAGATAGTTTCCCAGCTGAAATCAAAAAAAGTGTCAAAGTTGTAGAAAAGCAGGTTTTCTGAAGCAGCATCTGACTTTTTGTCAACCATGACTGCAGTCACTTTCTCGCCTGACACTGGATAAGTGGATGTCGTTAAGCCTCACACACACACACACACACACACACACACACACACACACACACACACACACACCTCAATTTTTAAAACAAATGGAGCAAAACAAAACAAATACATACAGAGATATGTTTGCTTTATTTAAAAAAATCTTTAAGTCTTTAAAAAAAACTTACTTATTTCTGAAATTCTTTCATGAAACTTTTAGACTGTTGATGCGGACGGTCATGACAGCTTCACTTTTAACTTTACACTTGCAGTAACAAACATTGCATAATTTTCATATGCACTAATTTTGGCACTGCTATGGGGAGAAAATAAAAAAAAAAACAATTAAAATCAAATAACCACACAGACTGTCTGAAAATGCTAAATTATATGAATATAATAAGTCTCAGAGTAAGTCTGTAATCAGTTATTTTTATCCACAAGCCAACGGTAGCACTGAAGCGAAAGAAGTAAAACAGAACTGAGTTTAAAACAAAAATGAGTTTGATTTGCTTTTCTTATTAGGTATTTTGTTTACTATGGTACTACAATAAGGAACACAATAATGACATGACAGTAGAAATGCAAGCTAATGTCAGCACTGAAAGCATATATATATGCTAAAGAAAGCTAGAAATGGCCACTGCTTAAAAAAGTTTATTTAAAAAACCAAATAAAGTCAGAAAAAAAAGTTTATTTGAATGCAAATATGCACATTTTGTAAACTGTGATACAATTATCAAGGAGAACCTAAATGAAATAAACCAGCACAAAATAAAATGTCCACTAATTGGTTTAAGGTCCAAACATTAGCACTGCAGCACAGCTAGTTGCTGAAGGAATTTACAAGAGCAGCAAAACTCCCATAAGCCAATCCTACAAAAGCCAGACTTTTTTTTATATATATAAAATTGTTTTTTGTTCAGTTGTGATGGAGTGGGACATAGAATTACAGCAGAGATGCTGTGTAAGCTAAAAAAAATAAAAAGTCCTAATACTTTGGTTAGCTCTGAAAGTAAGAGTTTATGTTTGAAAAAAAAAAGAAGAAAGTAAACCATAAACCATTTGAAATAAAAACATCTTTTTAGCAGTCACATTTTTGTGTAGAAAGACTGATCATCTGAACAATTCAAGTGTGACAAATAAAAAGAGCAAAAATGAAAGAAGTCAAGAGGGAGTAAAATACTCTAACAAAGTACAATGCCTAAAGTACAAATCATTAATTTGTCTGGAGAACTCTGTAGTCGTACGATACTAAATACTGGTTTAGCTGAAGTTATAGTAAAGGCAAAATTACTATTTTAAAAAGAGAAGAGGCAGGTAACAAGTAAAAACATGGAGTATTTATAACAACTGATATAGTGCATGTGACAAAAATATCAAATCAGTACTGCTGTGAGTCAAGAACAGTAATCAAGACTGACGATGGTTTCCAGTTGTCCACTTGTTCTCTACATGTTGCACAATAAAGTATTTAGTGGAACATTTACTCTTTAAGCCTGTATTCACTTAATTCGTACATGACGAGCTGGTGAGTCAGGTCTTTAGGCTTATTGCTTTCAACCTCAACGTGACATTTTTATTCTCAGCAGCTGGGAAAGAATGCAGATTTGGAAACATTTCTAAGAGTTGAATTTCTGGAATTCAGGGGTCACATTTATCAGAGTCCCCTTCCTCTTTGTTCCCGTCTCCTTAGCCATTTTTGGAATGCAACATATTCCATTCAACAACAAATAAGCCGGGTCATCTGAAAAAATTAGAGTGTAGGAGCAGAAAACAAAAGGAATGAGGTGAAAACATCTGAAAGAGTCCAGAACTCCATCTTAAACCCGGACGAGCCCTCTTCCTCCTCCTCCTCCTCCTCTTTCGCCTCCTCCTCCTCATCTCTGCCTGCTCATTATCCCCGTCAAACAGGACCAGGCCCACTTGGCACAGCCCTGCGGACTTAATTGAATTAGACATACCAGCTTGTGTAGGTATTGTGCGGTGGCATGAGAATCTCCCAGCCATCTCCATGAGGGCAAGAGAAAAAAGGAGGATCAGTAACACTTGTCGGCAGATCTAAGAGTCTGAGGAGTAGAAGGGTTTCTCACAGCCAGAGGACCACCAGCCTCAAGCCTCGACCGTGCCAGATTTATGTTTATCTCTGAACTAGATATGAAAAAGGAAGCCAAACAAATCTGTAATTTTGGAAGCTTTCCATCACACTGAACAAATTATCTGCGGCTTTCATTTCGTTTGGTCACATTTCTGCTATTATTAAAAAAAACAACAAAAAAAAACAGTATTGAATCATTCTTTCAGTCACATTTAGCTTGCGCAACTGTCAAAGACGAAGGGCATGTAGCAACTGTAGCTTTATGTAAATTGTGTATTTTTGACAAGCAGAGCTGATGAACGTTGCCTGTCAGCAGGAAGCAAAAGGCAACAAAATTAGATCTCAAACTAGAAATCAAATCTTTACCATTTGTAGGTGCTTAGGATTATGTGAGGACTGCAGCACAGCTAGCAAGTAAAGGTAGTCAGAAAAGAAGGTGTTTAACATTCCCAGCAAACTGTTTCTTCTCACGATGTGTGAGACGTTAGGAATAAGTTTATACATCTATGTATAAACTTATAAGTCTATAAATAAGTCTAACTATGTTAAAGTCCTTCAACAAGATGTTCAGGTCACAAAGACATGACTTGGCACTGCAGCTGAATTTCAACAAAAAGGTTTTTAGCTTTTTTTCTCCTAATGAATTATATCATTATTTGACTAATGCTTTTGTTATTGACTCAAGTCATCTTGTTAGTTTAATGATCATTCAAGTGTGACAAAAAGAGAGGAAAACAACAGAAATTGAACAGGGAGAAAATACTGCCTCATATTACTGAGGTATGTTCAAGTTGGTATGTTTTAATTTCTTAAAATGATAAAGATCCTCTAATATCTCTGTAAAGTTTCTAACTGGAAACATAAAGATTAAGTTTAAACCAAAAATCTGGTTAATTTAGATTTTTTTTGGTGAAGCACCTGCTTCATAATAAGGTAAATATAACATCATATTTTCTCATTTTAATAAAAATTTTTTTTTGCAACTTTTGCTGAATTACCCAGAAATCCTAAATGTTCTCATTAAACCTGAATTAGTAAAGTAATGGTGTCGCTTTGCTCTGAGGCGACTTCACGCAGCTCTTCAGGAACCTGGTGTGCTAGCTTAACCCTCTGACTCGGAGTTAGCGCTGATCTAGGAGCTGACTTTAAAGTCAAGAGTCACTCACTTTGTGTCTAGAGATTTCTTTTTCTCCCTCCGTTTTCACTTTAAAATAGACAGAAACCTCTTCTAATGTGATTGCCCTTTCCCATTTCACAAGACCGGTTTTAAAAGGATACGCCGCGAGGGAAAGCCGCGCTGCTCCGACTACATAACGTCACCTCCCTAACCCTCGGGGTCAGAGCCAGATTGACACTATAACCCACATCCCTGATCCTCCTTCAGTCCTTTTAGAGGTGCACCGAGCTGGCAGTAATGTGGCCCGCACTTTATTCATTTCGGGATCAGCCGAGCTGAAAAGATAAGCTCTGAATAATTGGAGTCCATGCACCACAGAGAATCTGATGGGATACTCCGCTCTTTAACTTTTTCCCTCCTCTCTTCTTTCTTCGCGCCCACTTGACGGGGAGGACAGCCCTTGTTAGATCCAGGCGGACAGATGTGGTAGAAGAGGAGTGTGGGATGGAGAGAGGGGCGACGCCGGCTGCAGGGACCTGTCACTCATGTGCAGTGGGAGGACATGGAGCAATGAATCCTCCACAGCCACCAGTGGACAAGGCAGACTTGTGTGCGGACACCAGGCGTCCAGACAGTACGCCATCCTGCCTCCTTTTCGGTCTTTATCTCTGCTCCTGACTCTTTAACTCTCGCTGCAACGATTTTTCCTGAATTGTTGCGGATTCATTGCAAGGCAGCAGCAGGGGGGGAGTAAGTCGAAGGCAGCTGGTGTCAGAGCAAAGAGTACAGAATAAGTATCGAAACCTTCGACAGCAGCAGAGAACCTTTTTGTAAATCTGCATCAAGCCGTGTTTTGCTTTTCATGTGTCTGCTCAGCAGTTCATCCAACAATATATACTCTCATTTTGAGTCCATGAATTCATAATTTGTTCCTTTTATTTTGTAATCAAACTGTTTTGTCCAGTTTTATCTAAGCCACTGCATTTCAGCATCGCTTTAGCTCCTCTTTGAAGCTGTATTATATTGACTTATAGACATAAATATTTGTAGAACCACTCAAATGTCAAATTTTTTTCATTGTACAAAATTTTGTTGAAACTTTTATTGTTTATTTTGCTTCTGATCCCAGGTTGTGCCAGTTCATGCTCATGAAATAGGACAAACTCTGACCCCCGATCAAAATAACTTATTGGACCAAGACAATAGCATTTCTTAACAGTGGAATATAAAAAATATTTTAAATATTTGGTTGTCAAAGTGGGAAACATCGGTAGAGACAAGTTGATACGAGATTAGTAAGTAATATCCCGTTAGCGGTTTAATTTTTAAATTTTTTTTTTTTTACCAAAACGTCTAACACACTAAACAACTAAGAGAAGAAATAATTTGCACCAGTCAGGAAGTTTAGGTCCTGATTATTACCATCTTTACCACCAAAGTTCACATGGGAAACATTTTTAAAAAGTTTTAAAAAATGCTTTGGTAACACTTTATTTGAAGGGGGGTGAATAAGACTGATATGACACTGTAATAAACACCTGTCGTAAACATGAATAAGTCTTCATGAATATTTAGGACTGTTATCATAAAGCGTCGTTTGGTAAATCATGACACTTTTAATACAAAGTTGACATTATTCAAAATGTCTTCATTATGAAAACTTGACATTAACCTTGTCATTACTCTGGAAATGGAAATGTTCAAGACTCTGTCATTAAAGCGATAGAGTAATGACACTCAATGACATCTTCATTACTAGTTTACTGTGCTACACTTTAACAGAGGAGGATAATGTCACAATTATAATGGTCTCATGACAGCAAAAGGTATGTGTAACAACAAGTTACTTGTTAATGCTGTCTTACAAGGATAACATTTTAAAATTCACCTGTTATGACATTCATGACAAGTTATAATTTCTTGCTTAATGTCAAGTTTTCATAACAAAGACATTTTGAATAATGTCAACTTTGTATTAAAGGTGTCATGATTTACCAAATGACGCTTTATGACAACAGTCATAAATATTCATGAAGATTTATTCGTGTTTACGACAGTGTCATGTCAGTCTTATTCACCCCCCTTCAAATAAAGTGTTACCAATGTTTTGGACATTTTGAACTGGGAAAACTGTTAAAATAGTCAAGTCATTACCATGTGCCAGACAAATAAAAAAAAACTATTAGATAAAGCACTAATTATGTGCATTATCTTGTTAGTGAACGTTGCAGAAACTCCCTAAGAGCCTTAGCAAACCTGTCTATGCTAGGTTGATTATACAGCAAACAGAATAACAGATAATCTGAATAATGGATATGACATTACAAACATGGTTGTGCATACATTTTTAAACTTTAAGCAGGATAACGTGGTCAGACCTGGACAGAGATGGACTGCTCTGTTTACTAGCGTAGCTTTAGCTCCTTAATCAGCTCCAAAGCTCTGAGGTGTATCAGCTCTTGTACTGTTATATGTTTGGTCATGGTTTGTTGTCAAAATGATGCAAACTCATGTACCTGAGAGTAGAAGCAGAGCCCAGCAGTGAGAGCCATAACACCACGCATCACCATTTCTAGTGTTTGGTGAACACGAGGCTTCGGTTTGTCCACTACGTTCTTCAGTCTGTCGTTTCTGGTGGTGTCACAGCAGAGCATATTAACACTAATTTCTAATTAACACGTTCCCAGTTTTCTAGATTTTCTTCCTTTCGTGTGATGCGGCCTGATTACAGCTGAAAGTTGCAACAATAAAACACAATCTACTCGCTGTCACAGAGAAATTTCTATTATTGTATGTTGAAGGATTTTCCCCCTTCCACAATAATAAACACTGACATTGTTGGCCTGAGAAATGAAGGCATTCTAGAGACACATCCTCTTGCCGCCGGTTGCCTGCACTTCAACAGAGGCCAGGCAACATTAAACACAATACCTCTGATTATTACAACAACAGCCGGCACCACATGCGCCACTGAACTGGGCCGCGTGGCATGACAAGCTCAGACAGACCTGCAGCCATCGAGTGAGGCAAAAATATTTTCTCTGCCCAAATCACATGGGCACGTTGCTTCCCGTCCCGGAGACGCGACACCCACTGGCTCCTCGCTTTCCATTAGAACTTGTTTCCTGTTCTCCAGGACATTTTTATGGGGAGGGGGGAGGTAATAATAACAGTATGATCTCACATAATACGCTCACTGTTCACAACACCGAAATGGAAAGCATGAGAAGGCGAAGAACAGTGCGTCTTAAGATGAGAAATTAACTACGGGGGACGGCGAACAGAAAACAAGCAAATCAGGATCTGCTGTTAAGAACAGATACGTTTGTTTGTGATAATTGCATTAAGATTGTATCTCGTTTGCTTTACTGTCGTTGTCAGACATGGTTTCCTAGCTCCAAGACGATCAATTTCCAAGTTTAAAACAAAAAAATAAATCCCTTGTGTCCTTTAACCACCTGACTCAAAGTGAGTAATGAAAAGGCGACGCGGCGGCGACTGGAGTGGCCAGAGATATAAATCAACGACAGTTTGTAATTCTCTTCATTTAAACAAAGGCTGAGCGAATAAAAACTCATTAAGCTGACATGTGAATTGGCAAACAAACTGTTTAATGTGTGTCTGCTGTGTGCAGTGGGTTTTGTTTCAGTGTGTGTGGGGGCAGCCCAAATTTACATCTGATTGGAGTTTAATGGCCCATGGCTGCTTTTACTGCATGACCACTATGGTAACCAAGCTTTTCTCAAGATTTTCAGCAGAGTAAAATGTCCTTTTTTCTTTTTTTCTTTTTTCTTTTTTTGTCTATTTGAAATGTGTCATGCAAAGCCAAATGGGGCAGGGAGCTTGTATGTATCAATTTGTTTCTGTTGCGAGGCCCAAGCCAGGCCGGCAATGAATATATGGGCCATTGAGTCCCTGTGCACAATGGCCACAGCTGATGCGGTTGCCACAGAGACACGCCCTCACAAAGGGCCGGAATGGTGACATATGGTCCGAACCTGCCCAGTCGCTGGACCCCCAAAAAGGTCGACTGCATTGACAGACAAAACCCTGCGTTAGCCATTTATCCGTGCTTACTCATTTCATGGTAAGATAAACTTTTTATAAAGTATCCGCAGCACATGCATGAGAAGTAAACGAATTGGGGGGGGGGAGAAAAAAGCCACCATGTAAAATGGGGGAATTCATTATTAAGTGATTAACAAAAGCTTCTTTACCACCTGCTTCACCATTAATACGGACATTAAAGGACGCTCTTCTCTCACAAGAAACAGAGAGAAAAGAAAATTCAAAGTATTTTAGGTGATTAGAAAGAAAATAAAACATCACGTTTGCAGTGGCAAAGTGAAAGACTGACTGCACTGTATGATGTCTAACTTGATAAAGGTTGATTAAAAAAAGAAAAATTAACTGTATCTCTATGTTAAAAAACAAATAAAACATTTTAAATTGTCCTTGTGAGTGGACGTGGCAGAACTCCAACAAAAAGATAAAAATAGACTGACTGACTTGGTGTAAAGTAAACTTGCTGATTGCTCTTTGAATGATAAAAGACAACGGAGAGAATAAGATCAATCCTTGGCATAAAACAGTTGGATACGGCACCAAACGACAAAAAATTAGGAGATTAAAACTCGGGGCAGGGCTGGAAAGTTAGGAAGGGACAAAATAAATCAGTGGAAATGTGGAGCAGCTGAGGCAAGCAGAGAGACAATCAGGTCAAGCACAGGTGGGATGAATAAATCTGATGAGCAAGGAAACTGCGGAGAGGGAAAATAAACACAGAAAAAAAACTAAAACAAGAATCAAAAATCTAGAAACCCGAAAGGAAACTGCTTGACAACAATCTATGAAAAATGGATGCAAAAATACAAGAAACAAAGGACAGGATGAAGAAACTAGCACAAAGGAATGAAGTACTATGGCAACCTCAAAACAATAAACAGAAAAAAATCTGGCAAGACCTGACAGAACATAAACAGCCCACCAGATAGGAACTCGGGCAAAAACCCAAAAAGACTGCGACACAGAGTCATTTTTATTCATTTCATAACCCCAAATGTTTCTAACATGCAACTGATTAGGCTTAATGCTCACGTTCAACTCGGATGAGTTATTATCTTGATCTAAAATAGTGATGCATTTAGGTAAAAACAAAAAAAAGAAGAATATTTTAAAGCTTTTTAATGATGTTTGATAAAATCTCACAGAACAGATGAAGAAAGTTCAAAACAGAAGCAGTGTGAGGAAGGGATTAAAAATTGATCTGTTTCATTACTCACCGCTAAACTATGTGATGATGTCAACACAGGCCTCACATGGTGGGACTTTTTCTTGAAGCAAAGTCGCTCTAATTATGCTAAAACATGCGTGTGATTATTTCTTCAAATGATGCATTCGGTGAATCATTCGTATTAGTGAAGGTCTCTGGATGTAGATCTTTCAGAAATTACACAGATACCTACTAAAATTATAAAGATGAAATGTACTCGTAAAAGGTTTACGAATTTAAACCTTTAACTGAAATAAGCTGAAAACTCTCACTACTTAATCCTCTATCTTTCTGCTAAATTACAGCAACATTTACCAATAATTTTATCCTGTGCTTTGCAAAAGTATTAGCATGTTTTGAACTTTATTTTACTAGGATTTGTTTGATAGATGAACATCAAAAGACTGCTAAATTTTGAAATGTAAAGAAAATGATCCATTGTTTCAAACAATTATATTTTTATACTGCTGTAACAATGTAAACTTCCCCACTGCGGGATTAATAAAGGAATATCTTATCTTATCTTATCTTATCTTATTTGGAAAGTTTGATGGTGGTTTGTGTTCAGCGTCCTGATTCAATAGTTGCAGAAATTACTAATGCGAGTATTTATGGAAGTGTCTCAGCAGCTTTGCAGATCTTAACATTAATTAAACATCTATGAAGCCTTCTAACATTCAAATGTGCTGTGATCCAAACCACTCCAATATATCTCTGGCTGAGTGTTATGAATTATTCTGCCAGAAGAAGAATATCTTGTCCCTGCCTAAGGCATTTTGCCCTCTCTTAACAGGTTTTCTTCCTGCATTGCTCTTTATTTAGCTCCATCCATCATCAACAACATCCTGTCTGCTTCCTTTCATTTCTGAATAACAGCGTCACCACAGAATAATGCTGCCAACATCATGTTCTATCATGGAACAATATATTAAAGATGATGTGCAGTGTTACTTCTTCGCCAGATATTGGCTTAAAGCCTTCAGATTTAGTCGTTCATGAAAGACGGATGTGTTCAAACAGTTTCTCTGGCTCGCTGGAAACACTCATTACTTCAACACAGGACAGTTGGGCCATTAAATAAAATGTAATTCAGTATTTAAGATAGTTTCATAGTTTCACTTTTTTCCTTTTTTATATATTGTATGAATGCTTGAATGCCATTAAAAACTACGCCTAATGCTGATCAAAGTAATGCTGTCATGTCAACATATACAAAATGGCACAGTTATTATTATTATTTGATTTCTCTGTTTGGTGAGAACTGTGCAAAATCTTTGAATCTATCATTTTACTTGGTATTTTTATTTAACTGTATAAAAGTAAAAGGAGGGTGAAGGTAAAATACACTCAACACATTAAAGACTTTTATTTATGAAACATTTTAAAATCATGTATGTTAATTATATCTTACAGTTATTCTCTACCTTGCATAAAATCCCAATAAAATACAAAATATTATGTTGCTGCCACTTTTTTTTTTCTTTTCCTAAACTATCAGATGGTAGCTTCTCCTGACAAAGGATGTGACGGCACAGTGTGTGTGATTCAAAAGGAATCAACAGATGTCCAGTCACACACACACACACACACACACACACACNACACACACACACACACACAAACGCACACTCACACACACACGCACGCATGCACACAGACGTCCCCACGCATTCACACAATGATTCTTACAACCACATGTGTACTCTGCGGGGAATAGGTCAGGCCAAAGTGTCAGGAGATGTCAGCTGGGTTGACAGGATGTGAGTGAGACCCGGAAGAAGATCCCACTCAGTTTAAATTCGGAGGTGACAGGTCCTTCTGGATATGACCCGTCCATTCCCCAGTTTCACCCCATCCACCCGCCTGCACAGAAGCCCCCATTGACCGGTGTCAAAGAGGGGGGACCTGAAGAAGAACATTACCCTGGGAGGTCAGAGACCCCCAGGTGACCCAGCGGAGCCCCCTTTAAGACCAGATTCTCCGACTGAGTCCAATGTTGAGCTGTCAGATCTGAGGCAGAACGTGACGCTCAAATGCAGGCAGAACTAATCGGAGACCGATGCCCCGTCCTTGTGCCTGGTGGCGCAATAGTTTTCTGGGGAAAACAGTACGCCGGTTTCCAAAACACATTCACTCACACACCCGCGTTGCTATCATATGAGCAGATTCCCACACTTGAATAGAAGTACGGACCCCACCCTTGGACCCCACACTGCACAGCCGTCTGCACAGCTTTCTTGAATTCACACACAGATCTAAAAATACAAACGAGGGAGGAAATCCCCGCATTCCTGCTGCAATGGACCTGCACTACAAAGACGTCCAAACAATGAGTCTCTCTTGACTCGGAATCATCCCAGACAACATAGGAAGGCTGAGGCATCAGAGAGTTGCTTTTCCCGGACAGACTGTTGTGTCTAGGAGTGGAAACCTCTGACCGCCGCTGCTGACTCATGGCAAGGGGCCATATGCGAAAGAATGGCCTGCAGCATGGGACGAACACATGTGGGGAGAGCTGCTGACATCCAGCATGGCATGTGTCCACCGACTGCCAAAGGATGCCCCGACAGCAGCGCTGTATCTGGCGGAAAGCCGAAAGCCGCCAACAACAGATGATCATTTCAAGCAATAAAAGTCTGACTCAAATGGGAGGGGAGCTGCTTCTGCAGCTCAACACCGCTTGAAAACACACAAATTCATGACTCAGTCAGGTGGAATAATGTATGCCTACCAAACACATTAATCACAAACATCCACCAAGTGAGAGGCTGTCGGAGAGGCTGTCGGTAGCAGCTTGGTGCTAACGTCAGTGGCTCAGAGCTTCAGATCAGATCTCTCTGAGCGTCTGGCTTGCATCATTCTCATTGTCTGCGGTCACAGCGGGGCACACATCTCACTCTCAGACGAGAGATTTCTCACTTGTACAAGTGAGAAAGGTAGCTTAATGACTCGCGAGACTTGTATTTCCTGGCAGCGTGGTGGGTGCCCGGCGTCAAAACCAAAGCAGTGAGGTGGTATTACAAGCTGTTACTGTGAAGTTAGCCTTGTTGAGCTTGTGGGTTTGCAAAGGTTATAGAGGATGGCTGTGTAGCAAGAGGGTATAAAACTACATAATCAGCATCTAATTACTTGAACTAATATGTTCAACCACTGTTTATAAGTATAAAATGTACACTGTTTAATTAAAGATGAGAAAACTAGTTAGTTAAATATAAACTTCTTGTCCATTCCCCAGTTTCACCCCATCGTAGTGGCAGGACAAACAATTTAGCATTTGACTGATTATATTAAGAAGATTACAAACACCTGTTTTCATAAAACACAGAAATCCCTGCAGCCATTTTGGATTTCACACCCAGACACCCTGGAGATGTTTGTTTGCATTAAAAGTCAAAAGAAGCAAATAAATAGATGTGGGTGTAAAATGCCTAAAAGTTATTGTCAAGTAAGAGTGAAACTGCTTCAATATATCACTCCTTAAGTAAAAGTAAAAGGCATTCATCAAAGAAATTACTCAGGAGTAAAGAAGTATTTAGATGAAAGGCTACTTATGTATTGAGTAATTGATCAGAATATCTAACTTCATATTTTACAAGGATGCCATCAGAAGCAGTGAGCAAAGTCTGGCATTTAAAAGACAAAAAAAAATTACAAATGAATAACATAATCATAAAATAAATTAAGGCATAAAAAAACACATTTCAATCTTTTTTTCCCCCCCCAAGTATAAAACCTATGATACTAATTCTTACAGTAGATAATGCACATGTATGTAAGCACCTCCAGCGACAATAAATAGTGAAACTTTTCCACCTACAAATGGTACAACAGCCTGGGCAGATGATCATCACTTACTGGATTATTCAAGTCCTTGTAAGTTCGTGTAATGAAGTGGTTTACATGTAAAGAAAGAAATCTGTAAAATAAATCTGCAAAAGGAAAAAAAAATACAGAAATGCAAAATAAAGTCTTGAAACCCTGAAATTTTAGTTGAAAAACCCTGAGATATTCTCAGACTCTTCAATGTTTTTGTTTTTGTTTTTTATCCAAGGGCTAATTAATTTCTTTCCCTTGAATACCGAGTACAGCTTTACCTTTTCCTTGACTGACAGCTAAACAAAAGGAACGGGACAGAGTGATTTGTCAATGGGTAAAAATCAGCACAAAGAGCTATTGATTGGCAGGGAAGAAAGAGACGGGGGAGGCTGTGAAATCTCCCCTGAATGATCAATACTGGAGTTCTGGGTGAGGGAACTGTCCCACTTGTGTTTATACAGTCAGATACACAGCAAAGATCATCCATTGTGGAGCCAGACTGGTGCTGTCACTCAGCGCAGAGCGACGCTGCAGGGGGCGGCCAGGCATCTCTATCTCGCACAAAGATGTCTGCTCTAAAGCTCAGAGTCGGAGCAGCCTCCGACGCTGCAGTGGGTATGGGCACAAGAAGCTCGCTGCTGGGGTCTTCATCAAAAATGAAGACAATTAGTTCTAATTTATTCCTGTGAATTGCATGCACAAGTTGTTCAGAAGTTTAGAAGATTTATTTTAGACAGTCAGATGATGCAAAAAATGTATTTTACTAGCAGCTGAATAAATCGTTTTTCATTTTATATATTTCTTACGCGTGTATTTCCTTAAACTACGTGCGCGCAGTTTTACTAAATTAACTTTTCAGCTTAATTTACACCACATCGAAAAAAAAACTCTTACAATTTTAGATGTTTGTGCATCTTTTCCTGCACATTGAGGCTTTTGGGGCTCCATGATGTCACAGCGTACTTTTTGTTATTGCTTTGCTCACTAAGCGTGTCCTCAAAAGCGTAGCAGCAATTTTTAGTTTTCTGAATGCAGATCTTTTTACTTTTTACCTCTAGCAATGTCCCAAAAATGCGAATTAGTGTGAGAAAATAGTAAAAAAATAAAATAAAATATAAAAAAATACAAAAATTAGCAATGTTTAGTTTAATTATATGGATATTTTTCATCCTACTAATAAGCTGTATTAAGAGGGATAACTGAGACAGGATAACTGGGACAGGATCTGCACTCTACACCCACTTGGTATGTTGGTATGTTCAGTTTCAGTTAACATAAGTAGCAGCTCAGCAAATCATGTGGCAGCAACTCTTTGTTGGTGTCAGAAGTCAAATGGACAGACAGGATTAGGATGATAAAAAGACAACAAGTAGAGCCCTTAAGCAGATCACCTACAGAAGCAGAACACACCAGGAGCCACGACCAATCAGCTAAAAATGGAAAAGAAAAACCACAATTCTTACAGGACCACAAAAATGTGGAATAGCATTTCCTGGTCCAATATGACGGGGTCAGAATTTGGAATAAACAACAGGATCTACCCCACCTTGCATTAATAGTTCAGACTGCTGGTATAAGGCTATGGAAGACATTATCTTGCTACACTTTTGACTCTTTAGTGTTAATTGAGCAACTTTAAAAAAAACTACAGCCTAGTTGCTGACCATGTCCATCACTTTGTGACCCCGTCACAAAGTGATGTCACAAAGTGATGGACATCATCCAGTCACAGAGCTCTGATCCACTGTACTCTAAAGGTCTCAACAATGAACAGATCCCCGATCCAACAGATCCAACAGAGCTCCGCTGGGATCTGGTGAAACGGGGACTCACATCACTGAGGTGCAGCCCAGGAACTTGCAGCGACGGTGTGATGCTATTGTGTTAATATGGACCAAAATCAGTGAAGAATGTTTCCAACACCTTGTTGAATCTGTGATACAAAAACGTCAGAAAGTTCTGAGATCAGAAAGGGGTCCAACCGTTTACTGGAACCCCAAAATGTTACAGATACGCACCACTGAACCCAGAAATGAAATCCAATGATTTCATTGAAATCATTGGAATCCAATCTAGATATTGTCGGTTTCTTGTGCAACTTACACACACAAAGACAAACACACACACTCACAGACTGAACAGAGGCACAATGGACAGGGTTTGATCTGTGCTTTAGCCTCATGCTAATCTTATCACAGCCACATTTCTCAACTCTCTGGAGAGCTGCAGATGAGATGAGTGCTCATGCAGGACGGGTGATCCATCCTGAAGCGATCAGCAGCAACCATCACGGGGGATACAAGGCGGCTGCGGAGCCACTGTTTACCTTCTGAAGCCTTTTGTTAAGTGCCACTCAAAAGCTGCTTGTTGTATCAGCAGAGATAAGAGTCTGACAGCGGAGGAGACGGATGAGCGCAGGAGAAGAGGAAAGTGTTGAGAAAGAGTGTGTTTTGTTAGAAACGGTGTATTTTAGCCACATGATTTGTAGAACACCTTCTGTTTTTGCAAACTTTAATGTGCTGCAGTTTAAGTCTTGCTGCTGTAAGATGATTTATTTTGCATTCCTTAGCATCTTCATAAGTACAGATGAGTTTTCTGTGCAGAGATTGTTTTTGTCTAAGGGGTATAAATGTGAAATATATGAAAATGTTTGCTGGTTTTCATGCTTTATCTCTTTTTGTATCATGTTTGAATATTTCTTTAGAGGGTTGTGGCATTAAGGAGTAATTTGTATTAATTTGTGTGTGTGCGTAAGAGGGCGTTTATATGTGTGTGTGCTCAGCTGCATTCTCAGCTCCCTCTGTCCATTCGAGCGCATTTATTTGCAGTGAGCCTATCCACTTATTGACACTAGTCCTGGTACCCCTGGCCCACTCACCGCCCCCAGCACAGTCCAGGCAATAAATCCACAAGTGGAGCACACACTGTTCAACAGTTACCATAAGAAAAACAAGAGTGAAGAGGATGAGTGTTTGCCTTCCCATGGAATGAAAAGGGAATGGGGCGAGGGGGGGAGAGGAAGAGGAAAAGAATACGAGGGCTTATCGCGTAACACTCACTCCGCTTCGACATTCAGCGTGAAAGCACAGCTACGCACATACACTCGTTTACAGTGTCTGCTCGCTGCTTTGCATCACAATCTGCTTTTTCGGGAAGCCTTTATTCATAAAGGAGTTAACAGATAAAAGGAAGGAAGGGTTAATATTGTAAAAAGCTGAAAGATGGTCACATCTGCAGCAGGGATTTGTCCCAGTCTCCACAGACACAAAGGACGGCCCAGATGAGATGGGACCAGACACCAGGACATCCTGTTTGCCAGTTTAGGGGACAATGCCCCCCCCACCTCCACCCACCCACCCCCACACCTCTCTGCAGTGCTAAAGTGATAATGGTCTTACAACAGCGCGGCTGTCAGCACCTAACTGGAGCAGGACCCAAATAGGACTGCAGGCCTCGGCACAGCGGGACGTCAGACCAGGAAAGGATGTCTTTCAACACATCCCAGAGCAGAATATCCGTCGGTCACACGGGCTCGCGTTTCGTTTGCTAGATTTATACCAGGGCATGAGACCTACCTTGATCTCATTGATCTTCACTAAATGTCTGCTGACAGAAAAATGTAGAGAATGCTGACTTTGCTTTACTTTAATGTAAAGAAGCAGGATAGTTTCATAAAGCAGTAAAATGCCTGTTTAAAGTGATGCAAATAAACTAAATGAGGTAGTTTTAGAGTTCACCACATTTGCATGAGCAGATATGTAAAGAAATAATTCAAGAAGAATGCACATTTTTTTGCCTTTAGTGTGTTACTCTTTTGTGTGTTTTCCCATTGTTTTAGCATTGCGGCAGAATACTAAAGGCAGTTAAATTGCATCTGATAACGACTCATGATGGAGAAGCTTTAAAAAGTCTCAAAGAATATTTATCTTACAAGCCTACCACTTAGCTAACATAAATAATTTTGCTAATAATGTTTGGAAAAAAGGGGAACAAATTATTCTGATTTAAAGTCAAAAGATGAGAAAGGAGTTTGCATGTCTTTCTTATCTATATACCATATTTTCCAGACTGTAAATTGCACTTTTTTGCTTAGTTTGGCTGGTCATGGGACCAACACAACCTATGTTTTGTTTTGGGGTTTTTTCCAGTCTTCATGACGCATTTTCTGAATGATAAAATTTATACTCGGGAACAATTTATACTCTGTAAAGTAGCTCAATTCTCTGGTTTAAACTGCGTGTCTGTGTCTGGATTGCATAACCAGCTGGAGATGAGCTACATCTAATCAGTTGTATCGGATCAATTTAGGCGAGTCAGTTCCCTTCTCCAGGAAAAACGAGTTGGTCCAAATTAGAGGTAAAAAAAAAAATAAATAAAAAATGTTGGTAACATGTGAGCTGACTAAAACGCTGACAGAGATGTGAAAATGAAAGAAAAGGCAATGGGACCACAGTGGTTGACTTCACTTCACTGTGAAGATAAAACTGTATTTAAGACACTAATTGAAGTAATGGTATTAGTAGCTGTCAGACATTAAAAAAATTAAACAATGAGGTTAGACTCTCTTTTCTTTTTTAAAACAAACTCAACAAATCTGGAGGCTTTAAGTGAAGGCTAGAATTTGTATTCGTCTTTAATTTTGTTTCCTGATAATCACAAAATTGATAAAACAAAAACAAAACAAACAAAAAAAACCCAACAGACAAAAAAAAAAAACAAAAAAACATTTGTGGTGAAATGTCGTATTGCATTTGAGTCATTCAGTTCCTCAGGGAAATAGGCTAAAGGTTGTTTCTCACAGTCGTATGACCACAGTGAAGCCCACCACACAGACACACACACAAAAGAGGAAGAGGAGTCGCCCACAAACAGACAGAGACGGTGGCATCATGGGTAAGATCACGGTAAATGATCTTCTGAAGTGTCAAATTGAGGACAAGTCGAGACAAGTTGTTCGACACGAGATGAGTCACACGCACCCACAGACACATACATGCACACACACACGCACACACACACACACACACACACACACACACACACACACACACACACACACATACACCATGTCGTCTCAGCGGGGTGGATTTCATATGCTAGGTGGAGATATTGAGTTGTCTCATTGGCGATGCATATCTGTGTATGTTTAGATGTCGATTCAGTGATTTAAAACTCGACTTAAGCAGAATGTGTCTTACGTTTGTGACATAAAACAAAAAGAAACAGACGTTAGAATTTTGCTTGCATCTAAAACTAAAACATCTCAAACAGACACCTGTCATGTTTTCAGTATTGGAACTATAACATAACGAATTTGATTGCTATTTTTACATTAGCGGTACTAACAAAAGAGACATTTTTGGCACATCCGCTGCACAAAGATGTTTCAATTTTTTGATCTCCTACATTAACAATTTAATTAAGATGCAATTTAGAGCACTTCAGAGTGGCTAAACTACTAAAATGTCGTAACAACTGGCAAAGCTGAAGTAGTTGACCCAGCCTTGTAGAAAACCAAAAATCAAAAGCACCCAGAGGCTCCTCTGGGGCCACCTAGGAGCCGGCTGGCTGACCTCTAGCCCTGTCAAGAGGACCCTTAACTTTCCCTCTTGGAATCTGCATGAGCGGCAAGGCTGTAAACCGCAGGCCTGATGCCATGAAACTGAAGAAGCTGCTGAAAAGCCAAACCTGGCCTCAGACGTACGTCCTGCAGACAAGCGGCGGGGATCAACAGAGGCCACGCGGCACTCGAACCCTGTGATATTTGACCGGGCTTGACACATCTGCGTGCGCCGGTCCATCCTGCCTCGCCTGCTCCACACCTCGCACCCACACCCCCCGGGGGCCGAGATAAGTGGTCCCTTGCTATAAATATAAAAAGTGCTGTGAAAGCCTGGAGGGAGCCAAAAAAGACCAGACAGGGTGAGAAGGATGGCATAAAAACATAAACACCTGTTAATAAGGTGTCACATGGGAGGTCATGGAAAAGGAAAGTTCAGCCTAGACCGCCTGAAACATCCTAAATGCACACATCCGGAGATCTTATTTGAGTTTCAGCACTTTTTTTTTATCGTGTCCCTGCCTTTCTATATCTGTCCATCTGTCTCCTTGTCCTTATCCGCCCCTCCCTGACGCCCTCTCTGTTTCTCAAAGAAACAGGTGTGAGGACTGCCTTCACAAACACACACTCTCTCTCACACACACACACACACGTATGTAAGCCATTCCCTCACCAGAACCTGTGGCCAAAGCATGCAGAACATTTCCTTCTGTCTTAGAGGCAGCGGTGTCCTCACATCGACAAGCAAAAATAGCGTGTGAAACTCCGAGGAGTGCAGCTCTCAACAATCCATCACCAGAGTGAACAATGTGGCCAGTATTCCTAGTTTCTGTACTTAATCCACGAGGAGGAACTTTAACCAAGAAGATCGCCTGGTTGCGTTTCTGATTCAGTGAAAAGATTACGGCCGTCGTTTGTTTTTTCTTTTCTTTCGTCTTTGGAAAATGGTTGCTAAAAAGGTTTAAATGTTACGCCGGGTGACCTCCTCCCTGACGGTTCGTTTAGACGAGGATGTTATTCCCTCACAGATGCATCATTTATTATGCTAGTAGCAAACTGGATATCTTATCAGACTGCAGCTTTTATTAACTACATGCCGTGCCCTACGAAAATGTTCTCACCTTTTGAACTTTGTCACATTTTGTTATGTGAGGACCACAAACGTCTAGTGTTTGATTGGGATTTTATATGATAGACCAACACAAATTAATGCACAACTCTGTAGGTGAAGGAAAAGAGTACATGGCTTCCTAAATGCTCCACCAAATAAAAATCTGCATGTCTTACAAAGTACGTCCCTACCAGCTTCCAGAGAGAGAAATGTGCTCCCTTCCTCACCACTTTGTCTCAATTGGATTTAAGTCTGGACTTTGACTGGGCCATTCTAACACATGACTATCCTTTGATCTAAACCACTCTGTTGTATAGCAGGAAAGATGTTTGGGGTTATTGTCATGCTAGAAGATTAATCTCTGCCGAGGGTCAAGCTTTAAGCAGCTTTTAACAGTCTTTGTCTTTGTCTAATGTTCTCTGGCAAAACTCTGAACGCCAAACAGATCAGCTGCATTTATACACAGATTAAATTACACAGTTTCACATTCTTAATAATTAGGGGACTTCTGAAAGCAAATTGGTTGCACTCGATTTCATTTAGACATTTGAGCGTAAGGAAGGGTCTACATATAAAATGCCACACTTCAGGATTTTGAAGGGAATAAAAGTTAGGAACTGTGTATCAAAAGCTGGCCCAATATTGTAAATTAAACTTGTAGCATCAGATTGTAGCTATGTTAACACATCAAGTGATTAAGGTGTTTGCTGTACTTGTACAGAGTAAACAATTCATTTAAATATTAAATTTAGACGTCATACCATTAAATTTTTTTCTGAAACATTTTTTTGATGGCCTGTTAAATTTCAAGCTTGGGAGTCCCCTGAGTGTTAAGGGCCCCATACGCAGCAAAACTTCCTCATGTTCTTTCGTTTCACTATTTGGTCATTCAAATAAACTCCATTGACGTCTGTGGATCTAATGTTACAAGATTCAAAATACTTTGAATCTCTCACAATATATCTATTGTACCCTGCAATAGATATAGATTTCCCCCTGCGAAAAAGGACCAGCAGTTCCTGTCTTCCCAGAAAACCAGAGTTGCATCTGTGTATGTACATACAACTCATTTTAACTGTCTGTGAAAGACACTCCGGGCAAAAAGCATCAAGTGTTACCTAAACAACAACAACAACGCCTAGCGACAATAGCGACAGTGGATTTGGAGGGAAAAGTGGTGTTAAAAGTTTTGGCGGTCACGTTGCGCGCTCGCTCCGCCTTTCACTCGCTAATGAGAATGATAATTTGTGGCTCCTCTGATGACACCGACCTCCCTCCTCCTCCCCCCCACCCCCTTCAATAGTAACTTCTCCCAAGGGACGCGACTGCGCACATCCCCAAGGGACATCCAGCCCTCTGTAGGAATCCTTTTCATCGCTGGGGGACGGATTCCCGCGTGTCGTTTTCTATAACGCCTCAAAAACCGCATTTTCTGGCGGATGGGTATAACTTCTCAGGTTCTGGGTTCAAATGTGTAACATTTAGAGGATTAACTGTACAGTGCGCATCGAAACGTCTTGTTTATGTCACTGCAAAAAAAAAGAAAAAAAAAAAGACTCATTTCAATTTATTTTCAAACGGAACACAAGTTATTGCGAAATAATATAACTTCCCCACAACCACTGGATCCAAACCTCACGTTCACATAGAACCAGGCGCACTCGGCGTCCACGCGCGCGTGTGTTCGCCTCCTCACCTCCGCAGAGCAGCAACACGACCCAGCCAGTCAGCGGGGAATTACTGAGTGGCACCGCGCCAGGCCGCAGGCAGACTAGTTCGCTCGGTTCTCACGACCTCAGCTCCATAAAGGCATCTCTGAACTGTTAACTCAGACGCGAAGGAGGAGGAACGACCGCAGAACCCACACATGCTGCCAACTGGTGTTTCAGTATGCCTCCGCGCAAGAGGAAGCTGCTGAAGCGTCACTTGCTGCCGAGTTTCGGTATGCCAGTTACTGGCGGTGTCATCTGCAGGGCACCGGCGCGCTGGAGGGTGAAAGCCAGAAAGCAAGTACACGAATGAACAAGAGGAGTCCAACTGCATAGAAACACGTATTAAAACCAGGAGCTGTGAGAAATTACCACCACAAGTCATTTCAGCATGTGAAACATTCCTAATATGTAAAGATTCCTGGACATACATTTGTGCTTAAAGTTACGTCTAGAGAACTTCAACCTCAGTCTAAAATCGTTTCCAGCCTTTAGGGGGGAAGGTTGTTCTTGGACAGTTCTGATTTTTTTTTGTTTGTTTGTTTGTTGATTTTTGGCTCAATACAGCTACCCAGTAACTCTGGACATGCCCCCGTTCCTTTTAAAGCAAAGACTCCCCATAGCATGACTCTGCCATCACCATGTTTCACAATGGATACTGTGATACTGCGACATCTGTTTTCCCACACAAAATCTTTGCCTGAAATGCCACGAAAGTTAACTTCAGCCTCATGTGATGGAGACTCTAGAGATGCACAGTAACAGACTAATACTAATACCAACAGAACTACTAGGAATAATAATAATAATAATAATAATAATAATAGCCATTCTATAAGATCTGAAGAAGACGAACATAAGAAATCCCAATATCAGAATATTTTTAATACAATTGTCTTTCAAGGTAAAAACTAAATTTTTTTTATTTTATTTTATTTTTTAAGTATGAGAGTCACCTAGAGCGCTGTGGCTCCAGGAATAGACTCTCTTTCTTCAGGTCTGCGTTGGCCATGCGAGTGCCAGGCAATGCGCCGGTGCAGTATTAAATGTTGAGGGGTTTTGACCGGCGGTCACTGCGCTGTAACTTAACCCGAAGTTAAGGGGCACGCTGACCGCAGGTGGCTGACACACGGCCAGCGCAACGCCGCCTGAAACAGAAACACTGCCCCTCAGTTCCGGACCCTTGCTAACGGGGGAAATATTGGTTTAGGTAGGAATAAACAGAGTCGGAAGAGAAGTGGGGACTTTTCAGTGCGCATGGAACATGGGACTGTGAGGAGAAAGACTTCAACCATATTTCAAATCTTCCACATCCTGCAACAGGTTTTTTTTTTTATCTGTCCCGACATTCATTCATGCTCAGTGAAAAAAAAGAGTAAAAAAAAAAAAAAAGTTCTCTCGTTTATCGAGGCAGACACACTGGGAGCGGAATTGAACAATCGGTGCACAAAGGAAAGCGAGGATCCTTCCATATTCTTTGACTGAGACAATCTGTTAGTGACATTAACCCCTGAGCGCATTTCCCAGGCTCATGAATGGGGTTTAAGACTTCTTAAACCTCCCGCTGCATACAGGATGAGACCCCCATTCAAACTTTTAATTACCTTTATAGCAATAGAAAAATGCGCCCTCCATTGTCCGAAGGGACCAGTCTCTAAAGGACCAGATGTAAGGAGCTCCCGCCAAACTGGTGACAAGGTGCCACTTGAGACTTTGATAGGACCCTAAATCAGAAATGTGATCCCTTTGACTTTTACGCACAAAATGTAACCTTTACGTACGACAAAAAAAAAAAGGCATGACAAACTGAAGACATTTATTTTTAAGAAAAATCTCATTTATTTATACCCTGGGTAACCACCCAACTTCAGTTTTTTTTTTCTTTTTTTTTAACACAAAACAGAATATAAAACAGCTTTGGTATAACAATCAATAACAGCTCTGTACAAAACTAAATCTTTTCATAAAAAGTACTTCATAACAAAGGCCTCCTATAAATCTTCTGACTGAACCTTTATCACCGACATCCAAATGTTGGAGTTAACAATAAATTAGAATAAAAGAAGGAAAAAAAAAAGACATGCGCTGTTTTTTTTAAAAAAAAGTTTTTGTTGTTGTTTTTAGCAACATTTGTTCCATAAAACGAAACATTCAGAACTAGTAGGAGGGACATGAGTGGTTAAAGTTGCCATCCTGAAGAGGAAGGGTCGCGGGCGGAACCACGCAACAGTTGTGTAAAAGTTCCAGGTAAAACTTTCATCTGGGAAAGTGTCTGGTCCCTTTTGTTGAGCTACCAGGGCCGCCACACCGCTTCACTGCTCTCCGCGCCGGCGTTCACCCCCACCGGGCTGACCACCTGGGACACCCCGGCGAAGGACGTCATCCCGTGCACTGGAGACGCAGCCGTCGGCGCGGAGCTGCCGTGCACCGGACTGGCGTTCACCGCGATAGGCACCCCGGCGTTGGAGAAGAGGGGGATAACAGGAGCGGTGGTGGCGGTGGAGGCGAAGGGCGGGTTGGGGATCAGAAAGGCGAACTGTCCGTCTGTTGCGGGAACCAGCTGGAACCCGCCGAACACCTTGGGAGAGACGGCCTCTGCGGGACTGAGCTTGGAGCTGATGGGCAGGGTGGACGGGAGCTGCACATGGAGGGGCTGGGCCAGGTGCGCCGGCTGGGACGGAGCCTGCTGCGGGTACGTCACGGACATCATCTGTCCCATGCAGCTGGACAAATGGCCGAGGAGCCGCGACCTCACCTCGGCGTTCACCCCCTCTGAGGTGGACAGGAAGCGGGTCACCTCGTTCATGCACTCGTTGAATCCGGCTCTGTATTTGCTCATCACCGTCGCATCTGCTGAGAGCGCTGCTGGCGAAGAAGAAGAAAAAGTTTTAATGGCATGTTTGTGGCTCCCGCTGCTTAAAGTGGGGTTTAATCAAGCATCCCGCGACACACGTGCAAGAATACGTAAACTTACCGCTCATCTGCATGCGCTGCAGGTTCCTCAAGTGCTTCACCGTCATCTCCAGGATGTCTGCCTTTTCCAGTTTGGAGTGCCTGGAGCTCTGCATGAGGGAGCAGGGAGAGTTTAGACTACATCCAAGCACATTCATCACTGTTTCGGCATTTAAAGTCTATTTAACACATCCGTGTGTATTGAACTTACATCTTTCTTAAGTGCGTCCAGGATGAGGGTCTTTAGCTGCGAAAGGCTCTCGTTTATTCTCGCCCTCCGTCGTTTTTCCATAATGGGTTTAGATGACTGTAAAGAAACCGAGACGTTCTCTCGTAAATATTTCCGCACAGTTTCTATCAGCGCTAAATATTACACAGGATGACAGCTGGACAAATCATCACCACGTTCCAAGTCTTACCTTTCTGTGCTCGCTGGCATTTTTTGGCTTGTCCGGTGTGTGTGATCCGTTGGCAGGAGCTCCGGCGATGGGAGATGCCGTCTGCTTTTCCATAGTGTCAGCTGGCATAATGGATCACAGCAGGTTCAAAGTGATAATAAAAATAAAAAAAGCAACGTGAAGAAGTAAATCCTCTTAGAAATCGCAGTGAGAGATTAAAAACAGCGGCAGCAAAAACAAAAACAAAAATCACGCGGCGCCACTGCAGAACATCAAAGTTCCGCCTGAACTGTTCCGCTCGTTATCGCCGAGCTGTCATCCAGAACCAGAGCGCGTTCGAACCGTGCGTGGCGCCGCGCGCATCGACTTCTCTACGCCTTGTGCCACCGACACGCGCTGCTGCGGTACTTATAGGCGGCTCGCGTGCTCCCAGTTCGTGTGAAACCCTCTCTGCATTCTTTCCCACACTCGCCTCAGCCAATAGCAGAGAGGACTCACCCTTTGGGCGCGGGGCAGACCGCTGATTGGACAACACCCCCGCGGGCCGTCAGTCACGCGCTGCTCAATCAGCCCTGCGGGGACAAACAACAAAGCGAGAGCGGAGCCGGGCGGTGAAGTGATAAGGAGGGGGGAATTCGCTGGATGTTTGCCTCCAACTTTGCTCCGTACTCGTCAAAAATCTTAAAACTCCCAGAGATATGTATGTGTGAGTGTGTTTGTCTGGAGAGGATGCGGTTTGACTTTTACCAGTTTAAGTTTAGTGAAGAAAGTAAACAAAGTAAGAGCTAAACAACATATTTTATATGAGTGGATATTAATGTTCATCTTTCCCGAAAGAAATAATGCGCTTCATTGGCTTCTTACATGTTACAATGTATATTATTTTTAATTGTTTATTTAAAAAAAAAAGACTCTATATAACTAATAAATCCCTTTAAGCTTGAAAACAAATGCGCTGTCCATCTATTTTAGGAATCCTCATGCGCCTCCAAGGAGACGTCTGTAATGGCACGCGAGGCGGTCCGCAGCAGCACGCTCCAAGCCAATGGCGTGCAGCCACTTTACACAAATGAGGCAGCGCGCTCTCCGATTGGCTGCGCCACCACCTCTGTGTCAATCATCCTGGCGCGGGAGCAGATCGCAGAGGTGGAGGAGGTGGAGGGCCACATCTGTCCGCGTGCCATTCGCGCACAGTCTCTTCTACGGTTTGCACCGAGCACGTGCCAAAACTCGCAGATTATAGAGCCACGACCTATAAAAACCAAGGATGGTAGTTTGGGCTCTTTGCAGTTATGGAGAATAGAATAGAATAGAATAGAATAGAATAGAATAGAATAGAATAGAGAGGCAGCAGTCCACCTTGCCATATTCTTATTAACGTGAGTTCACGCTCATCATTTCAAGACTAAGATTATTATTATTATTATTTTAAATAAAATAACTGAAATGTCTCCCCAAGGTTTTACTAACATTGTGTCCCTGTGGCTATATTTTTGAGTTAAGCTGAAGCAGGATATTAAATGCTTAGTATTGCCTTCAAAAGACATAATTTACACACACGTTTCTTTCTCAGCATTCCATTTCATCCTATGGATTTTTATATTGAGTAAAGAGAGAGGGCGCCATCTTGTGGCTTAAAGTAAAAATGCGAATGAGCTTTCATCTGTTCTTTAAACATAATCCGATTTTGAAAAAGAATTACGTTTAAAGCTGATTTCTTTACCAACTTTATGTTAATCCAATTTTTATTTTTATTACCTTACTGGTAATATTGCTGGAAAATTTTTGTTTTGTGTGTGTGTGTGTGTGTGCGTGTGTATGTGTGTGTGTGGCTTATTTCAGATATGTCCAAAATTGTTTTCAACAAATTGTATTTTCTCACTTGATATGGAAAGTCTTGAATCTTTTCCCTTGGTGTGACGTTTCTTTATTCTGTTGCTGATTATCCAAATCGATAAGGATCTGTAAAAAAAAGATATCCAAAGATATCCAATTTAGCGTCGTCGTCTTCAAATTGCCACAAGGTGGCCCTTCCTTGACTTCCCTATTGAAAAATATGTTGTAAATGTGAGGAATTTTGGAAGACGTTTATTACTTGCACTCATAGAGGTCATTAATATTTTTCCCTTATCTTTAAGATTCACTTTGTTTAAAATCTGCTAATTTGAATCTATAAAATTTGTTTCAAGTATATTTCAGCTGCACTTTAATTGTGGCAAAACGGCATTTAAAGTGTATTTAATACATCTGTGTGCTAAAATGCAGCAAATATATACTCTAGAACAAATCAAAACATGTCTTTAATAATTTATGGACTTTATCAGTTTGATAAGTAGATTATATTGCTCTACAAATGCACTTAAATCTACTGTAAGCATACCACTAATATAAGAAATACAAGAGATAACTTTTCATTAAAGTAACGGTGATAGTAAATATAGACCTCAGTTCTTACATGTCAAGATAGTTTATTACTTTATACATATTTTACAATCACAAAAATGAATACATTTAGAAAGAACAAAGATGGATGTCATGTAGCTACTTACTTTCATCTTAAGAAAAAGTTAAAAAAATAAATAAATAATTTGAACAAATAAAATCTAAATTGATGATAAAAAGTGTTCAAAAACATGAATGTCAATTTACATATTTCGTCAGCACTGCAGACACTTTATTATATCATCACATTCCTTTGCCAATCACCCCCTCTTTCTTTACAAAAGATGCTTCAGGCAAAAAAAAAGGAAAAAAAAACACTCCATTATTTAGGAAGTTGACAATTTGTAGCAGTGTCTAATGATTAGTAGAGAAAAATCAACTCATGCATGTGGTTAATCTCTGCCAGTAACTGAACATCCTAAATGAGAATGTAATAAATAAGATGTCCTCATTCTCCACAGTTTATGTATGATAATGTGTGTGACATGACAAAGCGGGAGATCCTACAAGATATAAGCATACTGTCTTTGTTTGTAGCACGAAAGATCCAAGATGAACAATTAAATATTCTTTTAGGTGAAAAAGTGAGGAAACACCAACTTAGAGGGAGAAACAACTGAAATGCTAATCATCTGAGTTTGTGAAAATGCTAATAGCTTTTGAAATGCTTGAGCTTAAACTAAGACTGAAGTGTTTTGTTGAAAATCAGTATTGTGTCCGATGAGGACTGAAGAAGGTAATCACATGCGTTTATCCTAAAAGGAAACAAAATATTCTCAAGCTAAGCGTTTTACCTAACAGGAAGTGATCATTAATTTAAAGATCATTTATTTTAACATGTTCAGACACATCTAAATAACCAGTTTATCATTACAGCTTCAGAATAATACACATGCAGACGATTTCAAACTGACCCACCTTTAATCCAGACCTGTCACTCCACTGAAAACATTAAAAGATTCGGCATCTAGATAAAGCAGACACACGTTTAGTTTTTAGTCTCACATCAAGGAGGACCAAGATTTGTGCTCTAAACGTTTATTAACAAACACACAGTTTTGCTTTCAATATCAAGCTGAACAATTTTGCTAAGATTGTTTGGTATATTTACACGATCTGGCAATATTTTTTGAAGCTGTTCTATGCTATGTGGACACAAAATAAAAGGAAACTGAAAGTGTCAATAAGTAAAAATTGAAACTCATCAAATTACCCTGAAAACAGATTCAGGGTAATTTGAATTACCCTGTCTCCTCAATCCTGCAGTCCCGACTGAAACTGGCAACAGCGTATTCGCGTGTTAAATCAACGGATCCCTTTTAATAATAGAACCAGTGACAATTTCAGGGAAGCAAATATGCCAGCCTTCGAACTGATCCCGACATCTTCAACCCTTTCTTGCTGTCGATTGCAACAAGCTGAATGTAATAAAACTTTCTTAAGCCACACATCCGGCCGGCCTCTGGTGGAGGATAAGTCATTGTTCGGTGGCTCATGCCCCTCTGTGGGTGAGCTCTGCTGGGGCATGCTGGACACTTGTTTACCCAGGATCCAGAGTCTCAAGGGCCAGCTGTGTGGACTTCCCTTTATTTGCTTTCGGATCTGCCCAAATGAAGCAGAGTTAATTCTACGGAGTGCCGCAGAGATTACACAACTGCTTCCTGCAGCGGAGGAGCTGATAGGGTTTTAATTGGTTCATTCTCAATATATTAAGTAGAACTTGTTCATGTAGAGCGAAAGTCAGAGCATATATAACAATGTTAGACATTGTCTAACTTCTCCTGCGTTTCCAATAAACTCACTGAATGAGTCTCATACTGGAGCATCCATAAAGCTGATGCTGACTTTTGCTGGACTGAGGAATGTAGACAAGTAACTCTTCTGCTGATCTGCATTCACCAGACGAGGGCCAGAAGTACTTGCTTTCGACTGGGCTTTATGAGCCACAGAGGTCTGCAGGAGGAGATGTCGGTGGAGATGAAAGTGGAACCAAAAGGAGGGAAAAGCCGTGTTTGCAGATTTAGCAGAGTTCAGCGGTCTGTTGTCCGGATCCGCCGAAGGCTCAGCAGCTCCCTTTGACTGCTGCCGGCTTAATTTGTTGTTCTACAATGAGTCTGTGCACTTCTCCAAATCCACAAGCAGAATGCAGACGGAGAGTCAATTATATCTGCATTAGCAGGAGTTGGCCGGGCAATCCCTTCATGCACACACTCCCAAATCAAGTGCTGTAGGTGACGTGTTTACAGCGACGGAGCCTCGACACCGAGTCGCTACACTGCCTCTCTGGGTGGCTGTGGATTTGTTTCAGACGGCGCAGCCTCGTCACTCCAGAAATATGCAACGCAAAGGTATTCGTGCCACTGCGGCAGCTTTACAGCCACAAACCTCAGAGTATTGAGAATTTAAGTGATATACCAATACAAACACAGAGCAGTACATAATTGTCAATTAGAAGCGAAACGATACACGTAACTTTACATTAGATAAAAAATATGAACCTCATTTATTCTGACGCCCCTAAATATCCAGGGCAAATGACTGAACTCGGAGTTAATCCAGTTAATTAATGATCTCCACCTCTGTTACCCGACTTGGAAAGGTGGGAATTAACCATTGTAACTCTGGAGGAGCTGCAGAGATCTGCATACCGTCCCCCTAGAAACACACAGCGCTCATGCATCATATTTATACGGGAGAATTGAGCCGGACAGAGGAGAAGAAAAGATGAGTAGAGTCCAGTCAAAGTACAGACCTGAGTCCAACCAAGAAACCATTGCATGACTTGAAAATTCACATATCTTCTCCACCTATTCAAACTGAACTTGAGGTATTTTACAAAAAACACAAATCAGCAAAAATTTTGAAGTTTTTCAATTAAAAATATAAATGAACCATCAAAAGTCAAATGTTTTATATCTAATTTTGCGTTTTTAAACAAGCTCCCTGACAGCGGCAGGCCTGATCTTCTGAATCAAAAGACTTCCAGCACTTCTGTGGATTAACAAAAGAGTCTAAAACTCTGGCTTCAATTGGTTAAATAAATTCTGAGCCATAAAAAGTTTAACTCTTCCCTGTAGAATAATTCAATAATTTCTCCTTCCTGGGGTTTGGGAAACAATCAGGGCAGAGTGAGATATTTCACATGTATTGTTGAGGGAGATTTCACACATCTGGGGAGACGCCCGATGCATTTTTTCTTTTTTTTCCCATCCACTGAGCTTTTATATAAAGAAAAAAAAAACAAAAAAAAACACAATTCTGTTGTTCGACACTTCCCACTTTGATGTTTTACACAGAGAGCGGGGTGCTCTGCTGAAATTCCCCCCAATTTGAATAAACTAATATAAATTTGGGAATATTTCTCATGGCCTTGTGTGCGTTCGGTGAAAGGCTTCAAAGCTGCGTGTTTGCGCCACAAATGGGGGTGAAAGTGGTAGTTTTTCATTTTATTCTCCCTTAATCTCATTACTCCCCTAGCTGATTTCATACCTGCAGGGGAAAGAGAGAGAGAGAGAGAGAGACAGAGAAAAAAAAAGTCTGTGATCAATTATATTTGCCTCGCTTTTCAAGCAGCTTGTTGTCATTTTGCCATCTGCGGACCAGCATGTCCAGTACAATGTGGTGTTTTCACTGGCTTCACTGGGCCCTCTGTGGCTTTCAGAGCAGTAGGGAGAGAGACCCTTTTCTCCTGCTCCTCGCCCCAATCCGGGGCTTTCTTCTTCCTTTTAAGTGGGCTGTTGATGAGGTTAGTCTAATCAGATTAAGTCAGCTCACATTGGCCTCTGCAGTTTGTTTTCTTCCCAAAGGCGTTCTGACATCTCCTATACTCTTCCTTTATCCGTCTCTTTGCACTTTTCATCCAGGCTTTCACCCAAAAAAAAAAAAGCCTTTCAGCAGAAATCCCAATGGACTCCTTTATAAACAGCAGTCCCCCCAATGATATAGGTTATTTAGAATGGGTCACTAGATTGCTATACATGGGAAAGGTCTTTAAAGCTGTGCAATGACGCATTTGGACATTTTCCACTGGTGTCTGTGTGAATGCCAGAGATTAGGTAAACACAAAGCACTAAATCGAATTCTGGAAATCGCTGGAACCTTTAATTTGATTCCTAAATAAATGTTTGAGGGTTGTTTTGCAAACGACATGGCTAATGCAATCTACGCTTTTATGTAGCGGGCGATTAGATGAGAGCGGGGCTTTCACGGCTCGCTTGTTAAATAGTTTTTTACGTCAAATCACAAAGATTTAGAAGTGATATCTCACAAGACGAGACGGCCGTCGTGAACGGGATAGTAAACGTAAACCCTCAAGAAATCTTACTCTGTGATTCTGTAAAACAAACAAAAAAAAAAAACAAAAAAAAAGTTTTAGGGAAGGTTATGATTTTAAATTTGTTTGAATTTGTAGAGGATAATTGAGGAGAAATAAGAGATGAAGTGAACCAAAGAATTCACCTGATTAATCGTATTTCTACATATTTGTAAATACTATTGAATAATTCTTGCTAAATTAGATTTAACGGTCGAAAAAAGCCTCTCCTTTCACAACCACAGCCGAATTTACAAGGATGTGGGTCCCTGTGCTGGAGTCTGCTTTTGGTGCCCTATCCACTGTTGGAAATTAATTTTAATTATGTAAATTACAGTACATTAATAAACTTCATTATTTTGAAATACTTTGGTATTGCTTATATTCATACAAATATTTATACAACTTATGGGATATGGGCTTTTGAGTTTTATATAAAGCACAATGTTATAAAAAAATGACTGAAAATCTATGGGGCCCTGGGATACTGCTCCTGTAAGGCCTTTCTAAAGTCTGGCAGAGCACAAAAAAAACTCTTTTTCCCCCCCTTAAAATTCATTTGAAGTGATTTGCAAGAACAAAACCTTCCTGCATTTGCCAAATAAGTCTCTGCAGTCGCCCTCAGGAGGGCGTAGAAACCTGATTCCCCCGCTAATAACAGGCTCACAAAGACAATGGGTGCAACAGGAGGCCCTTTTCAGATGACTTCAGCGCCCTGCCTTTCCAAAACCTCACGGCAGCCCACCGACTGAATGAACGTGTCGGGGCTGCAGAGCCGTTTGGAGCTAATGGATCTGAGAGACTGTCCACTTAATTACATTACAGCCTTTCAGCAGGCCTTTGAGCTCTGCCATCGGCCACACCGCGGCACTTCAGTCACGGCTACAAAGTGCAATGCGTTGTGACAGATCTGGCCCTTCTGGGAACTCTGGGGAAAAAAAAGGTTGAGCTTCATGAAACAGGTGATCCGCCTCAACTTTCCTCATCCACGAGGCACACACACACAAAAAATAAAAATAAAAACAATCAGACACTGAAGGTAAAAACTATATTTTTCTATCGTCTCTCAAAAAAATGCTGATGGTTCAGTTTTCTTCGAATCAATTCTTGATTTATTAGTTCTCAACTTACAGCAGAATTTGTGGGGAAAAACATGTAAAAAGTGTTTCCTTGAAGAGATGTGAAGTAGAAGAAAAATAGTGCATGGCTTTCAACATATTTTCCACATTTAGGTTTTGAAACCTACCAAGTCGTGTTTTAATGTTGCTTGTAGTTTGTTTGCAATAATCCTAGAGGACACAGCAAATGAGGTCAAAAGAGAGACCAAAAATGTTTCTCCTTTCCTGCATGCAAAATTCTATGCACACCAAAAAGTTAACACTGGCAATTACCCCAGTCACACCACCCCCTTGGTGAAGCATGGTGATGGCAGCATCATGCTGTGGCAATGCTTTTCGTCAGTATAGACAATGAAGCTGATAGAAATTGATGGATGGAGCTGAATACAGGACAGTATAGGAAGAAGATCTGATAGAGGCTGTAAAGACTTGAGACTCACCTCACTTGAGGTTCACCTTTCTGCAGAACAACGTCTCTAAACAAACAGCAAGAACAACTGGGATGACCTGGTCAAATTCCCGACCTAAATACAACGGGGAATCTTCCTTTTGCAACAAAAAATTGGCGAAAATGTCGGTGTTTTTGTATATAAAGTTGGTAGAGATTTATTCAAAGGACTTGCAGCTATAATAATCGGTTTCTCAGAAGATCCCAATAGAGTACACCAACCTTTGGGTTTAAACTGTAACAAAGTGCGAATAAAATCGAGGGTGTGAAAATAAGATGAATGAAAATATGTTATTTCAGATTCTATTCAGCAAATGAGTGTTTCGTTATTTGTTAAATAATCGTTGTTGATCAAAACTTTCCAAACTCTATGTAAAAGCCGTGTGTGACTGTTTCACTTACCAAAGCTCCTGTGTATCAAATGCGAGCACCAAACAAACACTGAGATAAAACGAAGCAGAAAATTGTCCTTTTTTTATACCCTTTTGGCCCAAATTGAGCTTGTGTCTAATCCGTTCCACACAAAACCCAACACAGCTAATGGAGAACAAGATTTTTCACAGGCTTCTGGTGAACCAGCCTTTAAAAAAGGGGAACATTTGTTGCTGCTTTAACATACCAGCCCATTGGTTTGTCTGGGCTCATAAAGAACCCTTCCAAATCTTCTCAGGCCAAATTATTTAAATGTAGACTGATGTCTTCTCAGTTCATGGCCAAAAGGTGTCACTTCCAGACACAAAAGTCACAGTTCACCCATGCTCACGCAGATTAAGTGGAAAATCCCTCTGACTAGTAAACACAAAGCAGCAGTTTGGAGATTTCCCCTCTCGATTATATACCATATTAAAGGTGCCATTGATCTTTTTGTCCAGTTTTGTTGGCGAAAGAAATGCGGGACTCTCTCACTCTTCTTCATAAAAATGACTCCCCATTATGCCGGTGCAAAATCAATGCAAATGAATCCTTTATTCATTTCCCTGTGAATAATCCAAGTGTTTGCACTTTTGTTTGGGCGCCGTGAGCTAAGCAAAAAAAAAAAAATCATAAGAAAGTGGCGGCGAATGTGAGCGTTTATTGGCCAGCGGAAAGAAGAGATGACCCCGCTTACCGGGTGACAAAGACTCCTTTATGACTGTGGTATGAACCTATGAAACAGGGGTATTCCACTGTGACTGACCAGCATGGCAGGGGGTCCAACATGTGTCAAGACGGTGCCTCAGTAAAACCAACTGCTCTGACACACAAAGGAGGATAGGGAGCAACCAGAAAAAGAAAAAAAAAAAAAAAGATCACTGCTTATTCAGAATCTCCGAGATGTGGTGACCGAATGGTCAGCGGCTGGGCTACTCATTTATTACTCATTTATTAGAATAGAAAAATACACCGGTTACAGAATATTAACATGAACGTAATTCCTCATGTGAATCTCTTCAATCCTGAGGCTGGCTCCTTAGTCATTTTCCCTGGCTTAAGGAGCCTAATTAGTGTTTTTGATGGCGCACATCACACTGACAAACAGTAAAGCACGGCAGTGGCAGCATCACAGTGTGGGAGTGCTCTTCAGGGGGATTGTAAAAGAAGAAGACATGCAAGAGAAAGTACAGGAGTTGAATTTCACCTGCTGTTGACTGTAAACATGCAATCAAGACATTTTCATTAACCTGGCCAAAGTTTTGCAAAATAGAAAATAGAATAAAAAGAAAATGTTCAGGCTTCCTCATGTTTTACAGTGCGTTCCTAGGATAAACTCTAATTGTATTTCTTGTGCACAATACTGTAACTGTACTTGGTTGCCTACATGTGAAAGAAAAGATATTACCCTAAGAGTAAAAGTTAACTTTTAAAAAAAATAAAAGTAGCACTTCTGGAGCCCTAGCCAGAATCAATATGTCTGAATTCTAATTTCAGGGAAGGACATAGTCTAACGGGCTTTAAGGCCATAAAATGCTCGATTGTGAAATCTGTTTTGGATCTGGTGCCATCTCTTTGCAATAAAAACCCTCAAAGAGAGTTACTATCTCATAGAGTTGAGATAATAACTCAACTCTTAAGATTTTCAAAACTGAATTAATTTATTCCTTGAACAATTCAATGTTTCATTGACTTTATCAACAGTAATGGCACGTGAGATATCAAAATTAGATTTAATTAGATCGAATTAGATATCAAAATTAGATTTGCCCTGCTCTGATATGTAAGATTATTAAATATTACACTGGTTTTATGAGTTTTTGTGGTTTTACTTTTTCGATACGAGAGCAGTCGCCACCTGGAGCCAAACATGTTGACTTGTGGTCGTCCTTTATATCATCACCGTTTCCTCTCCGAGGTTGATTGGTATCAGTTGGCGTTTTCGCTCTCGTCTAGATTTAAAAGTATTTTGTGATCGTTGCTAAATTCACCCAGCATCACCCCGCAGTCTGACTTCCTTGCAACACATTTCTGCTTGTGGTCACTTCAAACTTCATCCCATCATCAAAAGCCCTTTTCTGAACCCCAAACATCATCACCCTTTCCCCGTCCCTGTGATGTGGAGATTTCACACGGATCACAGCAAAGCCCTCCTCCTTTTAACTTTTATTTTGGCCCACAAGACAAGTTGTGTCTTTGAAACCTCTTGTATCAATCAGATCAAACAGCTGGGAAACAAAAGTGGAGGCTGGCAGCGTCAGACAAACACTGCCATTAGTCACTGCGCTCCTCTTGTGTCACGTCACGGATGAAGGAGGGCTTGTTTGCTCAGGAATATCTCCCACACTGTAAAGGCAAAAGGGAACCTACCGCCGGCGCATTCAGCGCGCATGCAAACAAGCGCGATGCTGTGTGGTCATTTACAATCAACACAGATCAAAGAGCACAAAGTGGACTTCTGTTTCAGAAAGCACCATGCGGCACAACCTTTTCTCCTCCTGAAGCTCTCGATCTTCCCACACTCGTAGACAAAATCGCCATTAACGGGGTCTGAAAAGTGTGATTTTTTTTTTTTAGCTCTCACTCTTGTATTCCTCAGCCTTGTCCCATCCCCAGGCCCCCTGCCTGGTACTGACCCAGCCAGCAGACCCCCTTCTGTCCCCTCTTTGGCCCCCGCCAACCCTGGGAAGAAGGGGCCCTCTCTGGAGTTAAAACTGGGGCTCATTAGCAGTGCCCACCTGGAGGCTGGACGGGGACAAACAGGGGGACGAAGGGGGCCGAGGCCTTTAATCTGCTGGCTGTGTGCAGCGTTGTGGCACACAGCGGGGACAAGGTTTCTGCAGGCTGGTGCGATGCAGCTCACAGCGCCACTGAACACACGTTGATCCTGATGCCTGAGTTTAATCTGTGTAATTGTCCCTCTGGGTAAAATAAAAAAGAAGAAAAAAGCCCTTTCAAAATCTTCCTCCAATAAAAGTCACTTTTATAACAGTTTCCCTTGATGGTATCACCGCAGTGCAAACAGTGCGTTAAACAATTGTGGAAACAAAACCGTTTGGTGTTCTTTGAAGTTCCGGGACCTTATGCAAATTTAAAATCTCATCAGTGCCTCAATGCTGCCCTCCCATCATTATTCCAGCCAGTAAATCTCAGCCTTGTTCAAGGGACGCAGTTTGCCGTGAATGACCTTCACTCCGTCAGTTGTGGGTACGGAGGGCTGGCGTTGAGGTATGCTTGTGTGTCTGTGTGTGCGATGCAGTGGTCTGGAGCCCCTGCGGTTAGTCGTACCGTGTCCAAAGAGAAACAAAGGGATTCCAGTCAGGGAACAGAAAGGCTACTGAGTCATGTGGCTGCAGACTGCATCCATGGAGTCATGTTGGAGAACATAGCATCCACAGGAATGCGGCATTGCCGTAATTTGCAATAATCTTGAAGCAATTTTTATTTATAAAGCCAATTTTCGAACATGGATGTAAACCGTAGTTTCTGTTGTTAATTCTGGATTTTTTAAATTATTTTTTTAAGTTGTTTTCCTATGTTTTGTGAGTCAATGTTTCCATGTTTGTTTGTTGTTTTTTTTTACTGTGCTCGCTTTGTGTCACTGAGTCCATCCTGTTTGTTTCCCATCAAGGAAGAAATACAGTGTCTACAAAAACCGTTCACCTCATTGGATGTTTTAAGCTTACTTCTTTCACATAGAAATCTTAATCAACAAAAATCACAAAAAATATGAAAAAAGTGAAAACTGATTTCAACAAAAATAATGACACTTAATAAAAATATGAAACAAAATAAGTGACTTTATAAATACCCACCCCGTCAAGTCAGTATTTATTATATGTGCACATTTATCTGAGTTCAGTTAAACCCATCATCAGGATTTGAAATGAACAACCAAAGTGTAAAAATGCCCTGGTCAGGCCATCCTCACAAACCGGGAGGGAAGGAGGAAGGAAGGAAGGGTAACCTGATGGTAAACACCAGGTTACCATGGTGAGAAACACCAGGTTACCATGACTACACTGAAGGCGTTACAAGCTTCAGCAGCTTGTAACGCTTGAGGCAGGACTGTTGTCCAGGTTCTTTACCAGTTCAAACTTTATGCTAAAGTTGCAATGAGAAAGACACCATTGAAGAAAACTCAGATCAAGGCTTTAACTAGCCAGAACCCAGACAGTCAGGTGACCTCAGGAGGAAGATGGCCTCAAAATAAAATACATTCGAAAGACTTTAGCAAGATAAAGTTGGCAAATACAGTGAAGTTGAGATGTGAAAGCTGGAACAATTAAACCAAAGGAGACTGAATGTTGATAAATTGCTTCAAGTGGTCAGGTCTATTGTAGTGCTTTTCAAAGAGGGCCAGCACAGTTGGTAGTACTGTTGCCTTGCAGCAGGAGGTTCTGGGTTTGATCCCGGCCTGGGATCGCTCTGCATACCGTTTGAATGTTCTCCCTGTATATGTTTGGATTCTCTCCTGGGTTTCAGTCTTCCTCCCGCAGTACAAAAACATTAATTAGTCTCTTTAAATTACCCTGAAGTTTGACCCAGGATGGATCGATGGACGTGCACAACTACATAGAGATAATGAACGATTTTTGATTAGACATTTACTATTTATTTATTTGAATCATAACAGATAAAAGCTACATTTTACGTGGAAAAGTTTTGAGGTGTACTCATTAGAAAAACAATGTTCACTAAAATCACTGGTTCCTCCAGGTGAGATGAAAATACTTTACACAATAAAAGAGACATTATATAAATACACAATTATTGTTTCACATTTTTCCGGAATTTCACTTTTACTAAAGCAGACTGAAGCAACCCTCTGAAGTTTGGTTTTTCGATTCTCAGTCACATGATAACCGTTCTTGACAGTCTTGAGCTAGATTTCAGTTTTTGGAAGAGTTTTACTCTGAGAAACGAGAATAGATGGTTATGGTCCAAAATACTATGTTGCAACTCGTTACTTAACACTTAAAAAAATTGTTTAATATGTTGGAAAGAAAAAAAATAAAGAGCAGATAATAAAGTGTCAAAAGTGTCCTCACTTCTTTCATTTCTATAATCCAAATTGTTTCGGAAGGACAGAACATTTGGAAACCCTGGATTCTTAATTGAATTGATCAAAGAGGAAGAGTCAGCGTTGATTATTACGAACAGTGGATTGATTGGTAAATCTCAGTCACGGACCGCCAGATCAGCGACAATTAGCATCAGCTTGACTCTCCAGTCTCACTCCTTAAGCGGGATCAAAACAGCAACCTGCTGACTGAGCACATTCCACTTGCAGCCAGCTACTCAAAGGACTCCCAGGAGGATCGCCCTCCGTACCTCACCGCTCCGCTGCTGTCCTGAGGACCCTCCGGCCCGAGGCTAAGCTCTCCCTGCAGGTAACCCGGAGATGCATCAACGAAACACAACACACAGAAACTCGCTGACCGCTACCTGCCAGTTAAGTGCCTCAGGTGGTGTTTGAGCGGCCTCGACTTCACAATCAACCACATTTCCCCCCCGCCTCAGAGCCAGGGGCATGAGAGAGGCAACATATGGCCGGCTCGGATGAACTCCCCCCACCACCACCCCACTGTTTCAGAAAACTCTGATGAGCCTCCAGGGCGATCTGAACGTCACGCTCCTCCTTACTAGATTAAATCTAATAATCTCCTATTAACGAGGCTTTCAGTGCAGAGTGGTAAAACACCGGGCCTCAGGGTTCACCAACACTCACTGAAAACTGTTTTCTGCTGTTAACTCTGTGTTTTATAGCTGTAAGTAAGAGTCGTGGCGCTCATAGACTTTCCCCTCGCTTTGCTTCGTACCGAGCATCTGGATCCTCATCTATGGAGAAACGGTAGCCTGGTCGGGATGTGGACTCTTGTTAAAAGTTTTAAATGTTACCCAATCGCTAATGTTTGTCTGCGACATTTGTAAATCGCCAGTTCAGCTCTCAGTGATTCTTGAGAATAGGGACAAAACAGGTCCTATGGATAAAGCACAAAATTTTAATAAAATACACACAAAATATATATATTTTTCAAATATCTGACTAAACTAACCTGGGTCATGTGAGCACAACAATGTATATTTTCCTGGTGTTTGTTGAATATTTTTTTTATTTTAAACATTGTAGTCGGTGGATGATGCCTGTAAAATCCCTTGTCCCGGAGCAGAACTCAATACATTATAATCGTTTAAAACAATTAAAGAAATACTAAAATTATATATTATGACAAGTACAAGTAGTCATATAAATAATTATAAAAGTATCAATAAATTGAATTAAAAATAATTTTTAGATATTTTCCAACTCCGTTGAAATTTGTCCCTAGTTTTTGTCAACACCGTCAGAAATGAAAAGAATGTAAAAAAAATCAGGCATTATTGGGGGGCACCAGAACTTCTGAGGACCCCATGACCACTTCCTTTCTACCTTCTTCCCTTTCTACCAACTGCACAGTGACGCAGTTGCAGCAAGAAGGTTCTGGGTTCGATTCCCGGCCCCGGTCTTTCTGCATGGAGTTTGCAGAAAGACCGGGTACTCTAGTTTCCTCCCACAATCCAAAAACATGACTGTCAGGTTCTCCAATTTGTCCCTAGGTGTGAATGTGTGTGTGCATGGTTTTGTGTCTGTCTCTGTGTTGCCCTGCGACAGACTGGCGACCTGTCCAGGGTGACCCTGCCTCTCGCCCAGAACGTTAGCTGGAGATAGGCACCAGCAACCCTCCTGACCCCACTAAGGGACAAGGGTGTAAAGAAAATGGATGGATGGGAATTTCTCCTCACTTTCAGCTACTGGGATGTTTCTTACCTGTTTGATAGGATTTCAAGTTTGTGGGATTTGTCATGAACCTATAAAGATCTTATGGCAGCTTCATTTCAACATAAAATTGGGCGTTTTTTATATTGAAGGTTCAACTATTTCTCACGTAAATCAATTTGAGTAAGATTGTAGACAATGTAATTTGTTATGCTATCGTAGAAAAGCTAACAAAGCGTTCTCGTGGTACCTCGAGTTTTAGCATGAGGTACAATACTTTATCATTTAAACTGCGGGATCTGTTGCTTTTAAAAGGGCTTGGTTCCGTGGCGTTCACATTGCAGAGACAAAATAAATTTCCACATGTAGTTTATCTTCAACTCTAAGATGGTGAAAGTAAAAACGAGGTAGCCCTCAGAAACCTGATGAGGCTGTAATGAAGCAGGTCCTCCCACTGGCCTGGTAATTGGACAGATGCTTTCGCTGGGAGACAGGACCCAGTCTCAGGCTCGTCTCTTTCCCTGCAGGAGCTCAGTTCAATCATTCACCGTAATTCACGTCCACCACAGACACAGTCCAGGATGATGCACCCCGCCTCTTATTTAATTAGGACCGAAGCACCAGCGGCAGGAAGGAACCCTGGTGATGGAAGATATGAGACTCAGAGAGGCTGGTTTGGATGGGAACCCAGTTGAAAATTACAACTTTATGTTGTCTACTGGGGAATTAGGTTCTGAATTAATTTAACGTAACTATCACTGGTAAATTTCTGGCAGCATTTGCAACAGAGATGTGGTAACAGTGTTTTTAATCCTGTTTAAAGAGTGACCTCTTCTTTTAAATTTATGGTTAAAGTGGTAAATGAACACTTTTATCAATTAAAAAGTAAGCAGAAAGCTTTAGAAAATGGATGCTGTTGTGGTGTTGATATTTTCCTTATGGGTCAAATGAATCAGAAGTAACCAGACATTAACTCTGAACTGACGAGGCTTTACATTTTTAGCTTGTTTATCAGTTGTAGCATCACTCACATTATTGAATCCACAATTCCTTCAATCAGAAATGCTGTTTCCGGTTAGTGTGGGTGAACTCCCGGAAAACCTGGCCTCAAAAGAAGCAAGAAAATGTATCTTAAAATGGAACGTAGTAAATGTTTAACATAGACAGGGACAAATGGGAATAAATTACTCAGAATTGCTCTTTCATACAATTTAATGAAAAAATATTTAGATACAATGGTGAATAAGAGGCATCTTCATGTGTTTTACTGTTAATTTTCTGCAGAATTCCGTTTGTTTTCTGCAATTATTGGCTCTTTTTATATTGACCTATCCAATTTTAAAATTATATACATGTTTTGTCATATCAGATGCAAAGCTAACCCAGCAGTTTCATATCTGGACCCTATTTGTGTCCGTGGCAACACACTGAACACCACTGAATTAAAGGTTTTAACTTGTACAAAAATGCCTTAGACAAAATATTTTTTAAAAAGTTCAGTATAATTTCAGGTTAGGCTTTAAAGTCATATTTTCACTACAATTTACTTGTTAAAAAAATGACTGAAATGATAAAAATATCTTGATATCCAAACACATTTTCTATTTGTTGAGGCTTTTAACTGGCACTTTGAGTAGCTTAGCATCAGTGTGTCTGCTGGAAGACCAGCTGTAGACAAAAGCATTCCAGTGTGGAGACAACCAGATCTTCCTCTCCATGAAAATGCGCCACAACACGGTCTCTCTGCTTGAAGGTCTCTCTTTCGACCTTATGACCGGACAGCCGACTGAAAATGCCAGGAATGCTAGACTGCTGCTCGATAGGAGACCATGTTCGACTTATTGGCTACCGGTGGGCAAAGCCGGGGGGGACAATGTCCAAGATGAGTTCCCACACAATAGGAACAAGACATTTATGACTTTTCAGCAGCGACAAAAATGAGAAGTTCACACTCGGGGCTGTTGTACTCCCTTGGACACTTTGGGAGAGACGCTGCTCTCAGCTGAAGGCTCTCACATTTTTGGGCCGTGTCTGGAATCCAGAAGAAAAGGTCTCCGATGTGTCCAACCTGCCTGTCCCATTTGAGGTGATTTAAATGAGGTGCAATTACATTTCTGAGCCATTGTCTCTTAAACTTGTATGCCAGCTTGACAATGTCTTTAATTGTTTGCTTTGCCGGTGTTTAAAGCAACGTTCTGACCTGATATTTTACTGGTGTGTAAAAATGGAAAATCAGAGCTACAGTGGTGGCATTCATCTCATCGTTTTTCTAATAAACTAAAGTTCTTTAACAAACCTTTTAAGTAGAGGTGCACAGATAAATCAGCCCCCATTTTCTTAATTCAAAGCGACCGGTGATTGGCCAATATTTACATGTAAAACCAATCTCATCCACCGATCTTAAGGTCTGAAAATCAGATGCAACTGAAGGAAACTTGTCCTGACCACAGAGTTAATTTAATTTTTAAATGACAATACTTATCAAATATTTCTTACATGTTTTGACAGTGTTCTTTCACGACATCTCTGTAGTAGTGTAGATGCTAAATGAAATGCATTAGGGATGTTGGGATTAGAGATGTTATAAACTCATACTGTGCAATTTTTTTAAATCGCTTGTCTTTCCTCACTATACATAAAGTGTTTTCTTTAAAACTGTTCTCATAAATAAACTAAACTTCATCCCTTGTCATACACTAAAAAGTATTCATTGATTCTCTAACATTTTAACTTCAGAAAAGCATGGTCAAATACATGCAGAGGGATTTTGATCAATTTTATTTATTTATTTATTTATTTTGCAGTCCACAAAAGTTCACCCAATCCATTTCCACCAGATTGCTGTGTTTAGTTTAAAATAATATGGAAAAAAAAATCCCTTATTACAAATACACAATCTGGCCACATTATATGCAGCTTAAATCAACTCAAAGTGCAAAAATGCAATTTCGTAAAGACTTATAGAAATGACAGTGGACCATGGAGGGCTTAACATAGCCATGCATCAAGTGTGGATATCGGCAACAGATATTAAATGCATAAAAAAAAAATACTAAAGTCAAAGATGTTGTTATCACAGTTCATATAAAGTTTTAGAGCTTTTTTTGTACACTTAATGCTTCTTGAGTCTCTTTTCTGGATCATTTTTTAAAGAAAACTCCCACTTTTGTAATAAGGCAAACTGCCTGTGGCACCTCGGAGCGGTCAGACCGAGAGTGACACCTACTGGCGATTTATTGTAAAATCAGTGGCTGACTTGAGCTGTTTTAGTCTACCAAGATGGGTTCAGGTCATCTGTTAAGTATTATTTGTGCCCCTATCTGGTTTAGGAAAGCATTAAATTATGATGAATGCACCTCTGTCTGAGCATGACTTGGAAAATGCACATAAAAATGTCATTAGTTGAAAAATTCCTTCAAATTCCTTTTCTGACAAAGACTTATGACAAGTCTTCAATTATCAAACATTTTGGGAATGTTTTTGTGCCAATTAAAAGCAAAGGGACATCTCCCGAGTCTCCCAACACCTCACTGATATCCTTTGTCCCCTTCAGCAGACCCGCTGCTATTTGAACCCGTATCCAGACCTTTCCCAATTAGACCCACCTTCCACTTTGAGGTTTACTTTCTCCAAGGCGAGGGAGAAAACAGAGTCTTTTAACAAGCGGGCCCCTTCTTCTTGTTCACGTGGGGAAGTTTACCCACATCTGTCTCAGCTACTAACCCCTGGAAGAGAGGGGGTCAGTGCCAAGGCCAGAGGTCACCACTTGTCCCATTGTGAGCTAGAACCAACACGAACCTCTACCGAATACGGCGGTCAGCGGGACGCGGTGCCCGGTTTGTTTTGTTTTTTGGGGGGGGGGTGTTTTTAGGACCGTGGATGTGTGAACTGAACAGGAGTTGTGCTTTCAAACGGAAGCGCTTGAAAGGGACCCTTCAGGTTTCCTAATGAAGTAAAGAACAAATATCTGTCCTGCTTTGTTGCTTCTTTTCTACGCCGTCAATGGCCGGCGCACAAAGTGGAAAATGAAGGCGCGGCTGGAGAATTTGCAGGTGTGCAAGGATGCGTGTGAAGTTACAGGAAGGAGGAAAACGTTTACTCAAGGGGGAGGTCTGTGTGAGAACGGATCTAGTTAGGAGCGTCACAACAGGTCTGACAAAACAGAGGTCGGGTCGGGCCGAGCTCGCAGCATCAGCCCAGCAGTGCTCGCCCAAATTATATAATAGGAAAAAAACAGCTGTCAGGTTCCATTCCCCTGCCACTGCCGCTTTCTCTCGCTAGCCTTCTTTCACTCTTATCAGCAAGCCACCATCCATAATTGACCTGATTCCCAGATTTCTGTTCCTTTGACCACCCCTGCCGTAGCATAAAAGTGGGCAGCATAGGTGGCAGAAGACTGGCCCGGCCGAGGGAACAAGGAAGGTGAAAGAAAGTATTCTTCCAACGTCTTGAAAGAAAAAAGGAAAATCAGCATAATGACCATGCTCCCCTGCCACACATTCACGCGAGGAGACCTCCTCCCCACACCCATCCACATCCAAAATCTTGATTAACCTCCCTGCTCACTCCTTCTTTCCCACCCACTCACATTCTCACACACACACCGACACAAAGTGGCTCGGAGGCCCCCTGACAGATGGGGAGAGAGGTTTCAGGGGGTTCCTTCTGAACAAATGGCACCCTGGTTTAGTGTGGTGTTGTCAGGGTTTGAATTGATCCCCGGGACTACAGAGGCTTCTCTCTGCCATTGTGTCACAATGGCAACAAGTGTGTGGAGCTGGGAGCAAGCTTGTACAGGCATGGGACCCATACCTCATGAATGATAGCTTAGCAAATGGCCCTCCTTTCACCAGCTTTCATTGTAGGGCCATCTCTTCTTTTTCTTTCATGGCCTACTCAAAAACCTCGCCCAGCTTTGTTAGTTTTATTGGGTTTGATTGGTTTGGGATTCAGAAACGTGTTGGTTTTTGTCTGATTTTGTGTGTGTGAACTCTCGGGCCACAGAGGAGGAAAATCTGTCGGCGGTGGCGTTTTGACGGGTGCCTATTTTATTTTTTTTTTTTTGGGTTGTTAAATTGATGGACGCCGCGGTCTCACGGTACGGTCCGAGGAATGATGTAAAGCTATCTGTCAGCGGTCAAAGCCAGTGAATGTGATTCAGTTTTATATGAATGGCGCTTCCTGGGAGGTCGGGAGTTCTTTCCACTCAATGAGTTAAACGCCATGTGTACAATTTTCACAGCGTTCCATAAATTCAGATGCACAACGGAGAGACTTTCACACAGGATTAGATCCCTTCTCATCAGCTCAGGGGTAAATGAACTGGACCAGTGATGAAACTGGTTTCCAGTTAGCCAGTGTTGGTTTGTTTCATGGCATTTACCCGGGACGGCATTAGAAAAAAGAGAGCATGCAAGAATTAGTTGAAAAAGTACAACTTACTCCTCAGCTACACCTTAAACAAGTTTTGTATTGTCTTTATGCATGGGTAGTCAATGGGGAGTTGGAGCTACACTATCAGCTGTATCTGAGAATAGTGACACTGTTTTATCTGCTTTTGTGCAGAACTAAATTAAATTTTATCTCTCAGAACTTTTATGATTTTCCTGCATTTGCACTGGATGTAGGACAACATCCAGCTTTCGGCCTTTGCAGCTATAGGCTTGCCCAGGCCCAGCTATAGGCCTATTGGGCTCATTAATGGTCTGTATTTTTTGCTATTGCTCAACATATACTAGTTTATCAATATAATGAAACTTTTTCCTCATCAGAAAATAAAACCTGACTGAAAGTGTGACCTCTCTGCTGACCCTGGGTTAGGGTTAGGCATCATCTCTGCTCACTCATTTAGTCGCTGTCCCTTCTCTGTCTGGTTAATGTTTCATTCCTACTCTACACTTTTGCACCTCAGAATGAAGAAAGGGGTGAGGGTGTACCACAAAGGGTTGGTTAATAAAAAGGAAAATGGAATCTGATAGATTAATGGGTAAACAAAAAATATCAGAAGAGCAGGAAGGATTGCAGGATCAGAATGTTCTTATCTTCTACATGCGATAGTTCCTTGTTCTGTGTGGCTTTGTATCTAACATCAAGTCTCTGGTTATAAGAAAGTGGAAAATGTTTTTATTTAAACCACATTATGTTGAATTTTTCACATTTTGACACCTTACAATGACAGTCTTCAATATATTTCATCGGTTTTATTTTGTGACAGACCTAAAAGAAAGTGGTTTAAATTTGCCAAAGGAAAGGGAAATTTAGAAAACATTCAAGTATTGAAAGCATGAAACACAAATCAGTCGGCCTTCCTGTTGTTTTTCACATAAAGTTGATCATGTAAGAAAATCCTGTCTTTTACTGACGTTTTTTGCTTTTTATGTGCCTTCTATCAGTAGAAAAAAATCTTTGTCTTTTACATGGTGCCAAATCATTAACTGCTCTCTGAGTGGTCATCCTGGACGTTTAGTTACTATGTTTTCTTCAGCTGTGACTGCGTTTTTCCTCTTTGTCTGAGCCAAATGAATGACGGTTGACTGCAGCTCCAGTCTGATGGTAGAATTGGCTTGAATTGATTTATTGGGGCCAGAGTTCATGTTGTTGTGAGTTAGCTAATGGCGCTTATAGAGTGTGGATGTTGCTACAGGTGTTTTGGACACATGGTCTGGTTGTATGGAGAAAACTAAGACTTGCCTGGTTCACTAACATGAAGTAGCTTTTCTGGTCGGTTGTTTGGTAGAACATGCTGACATGCCTGTGGACATCAGATTAACAATGACGGAATGGGTTCAGTTTTACCCAACTTTGTGGTATAAAACAATATCCAAAGCTTTGAAACTCTCCCTGAGCATTGTTCAGTCCATTAGCTGCAAATGAAAATTAGAAAAACAGTTGAGAGGCTCATGATAACTCTGGAGGAGCTGCAGAGAATCGCTCACAGGAAAACCATTTGCCATGCATCCCAAAAATCTGGCTGGATTGTGATCCCACCAAGATGAATTTACAGGAAATTAAGTAGATGAAGTGAGCAAAAAGTCCTGAATTTTCTGGCATTTATCTGGCTGAGAGAAACCGTCAGGTATCATTACAAAAAAACCCCAAAAAAACCATGATTTACATGCAATATGTGGTTGTAGTCAGAGAATACAAGTTCCCATCTCATGCATATATCCAGGTATTGGGAGAACGTCCTCACTTGCTCCCATTTATTCACATCCAGCTTTGGGGTGGAGGTGGTGTAATGTTCGCATTTTAAGAAAACACGGAGGGAGAACAGGCAACCGAAAAGGCCTTTGAATGAGAATCAATTAATTTTCATTTACCTCCATTAGCACTTGGCAGAGATTTGCATCTGAGAACCTTTTACCAAACTGGCAGAGGTCTTTTTTCTTTTTTTTTTTTTTTTTTTTTTTCAGCTGAGGGAGAGAGCCGCATTAAGCTAATGATGGTGGGAGGGCAGAGGGAGAAACAAAGCGCAGAAAAGTGCGGGAGGGGTGGCCGGGCCGTCCTTTTCTCTCATTAGCACCTCACAACTGAGCTCCTGTCACAGCGCGAGCCCCCACAGGCCGATCATTGGCTGCTCCCTGGCATGAGAAAATGCACCGAAAGCTTGTAAAAATTAGTCATCTTAAAATGAAACCTTGTGGTTTCATTTGCATTCTTGTTTGAGCAGATGACATCATTGCACTGTAAATTTACAGCGAGCAAAAAACGTCAGAAACTTTCTGACATTTATCTGGCTTGTATGATAACTTAGAAAATTGAAAACATAAACCGAAACACTTAATTCATAGACATAATGTACAACATAGAGTAAAGTTAACATTTAATATTGAAACGTATAACAGGTTATGTTTCAGTGCAGAAGCCAGGAAATAAGATGCTTTAGGTTTTGCAAATTTGTAACCTCTTTTTAAAAACTTTCAGTACGAATTTGATGGAATCTAAGATATCAAACCAACTCAAATGTCTACTTTATTTTGAAGAGCAAACAATGCTGCAGATGCACAAAGTAAAAATTAAATTAAATAGAAAATAAAGTTCAAACTATATGTAGTAATAATCATGTGTAAACTTTGATGTTCTGATAAATAATCTAGGCTTCAATGGGTTGAAAAATTATGCTTATGACAAAAACGTCTACTTCCAAAGAATCTTCTAAACCTTAACCGATTTTTGTTTCTGCTTCTAGTAGCATAAACTGCTTTCAAAACACAGCAGCATATTTAACAGTTTTGATGATTTTATTGCTTTAAATGCCAGGTTACTTCTTGTCACTGCTGCTGTGTGTATGAAAAAAAACACATTTAACAAAAGTTTTGTGGCTGTTTTTTGCAAATCAGTCTTAAAATTACTACACATTTCCCAATTTGTTGCTCTTGTTGCACTATTAGGTTTTGAGGAGTCACCAGTCTAAATATTTACTAGCCATCTGAGTTATCAAAGGCAAAAAGATCCACTGCTATGCAATCATATAAATACATTTTCAGCTTTTGTTGATGAAGTACATCCTGATCCCTTACATAATACACACACATAGACATAAAACTTTTTGTCCACATTGTTTTCAAGTCACACTAAACCTTTCCTGCTTTAGGTCAGCTAGGGTCACCAAAAGCATTATTTGCTAAATACTAGAATAATTAGAGATACATCTTTAGAAAATGTTTTCATTTTCTGTAGATGCATCTCCTTAGTATTTGGTAGGGTTAATTGCTTTTTTTAAACTCTGTGTCTGTCTTCCATAAGCTTCTCACAACAGTTTTGAACTGTGACGCCACCTTCACATGTTTAGATCTTTAGTTTCCACTTCTAGTTGTTTTGTTACAGTTAGGCACACAGCTGACAGCTGAGAACTTGTATAAGGGCGATAGATGGTAGAGATTCTCAGTTTTATGCAGAGGGACTTATTAGATTATTTACATTGAGCTGTAGGAGTCAAAAGTGGCTGAATGCAAGTGGAAAACACCCTTGCGGTGTCAATTACTGAATTTGTTCAACTTCACAATGATGCAGTGCTTTCGGTTGATTCAGCAAACTAACATAATGTGTAAAAGTTCACGGTATTGTTTGACACTTTCCAAAATCTTCACCCTGAGTAGCGCTGCGTGTTTGAGAAGGATCACATCTCATCAAGATTTGAAATGAGGGTCCGATCGTTGATTTAAAGCAAAGACGTGTCTCCACGTGCAGGGAGGGGCCGAGACAGTATGAAATTGAGCGGAAATTATGAGCAGAAAAGAGGATGAAAGGGCGAATGGGAGCAGGGAGCAGACAGGGTCACAGATGTGACATTACATGAACAAAAGGAGTGGCTGGGCGTGAATGTGTGCAGACATCCCAAGCAAAGCTGTCCCCCAGCTGTTTACTTCACCTGTCCATTAAAAAGGAACACATTTCATGGTGAACACAGGAGGAGAGACAGATTTACTGGGCTTACAAGGATGAGGCCTTAGAGCGGTTTGATTATTAGACAACCTATAAATAACCTCTCCTAATGTTTCTAGGAGACCCAGCTCTTCACTTAGCAATGGACCGGACTGTGTCTGAATATTAGTTACTAAAGTGATTTCACTTCCGAATTGCTTGTAGCAAAATGAAAACTTTAAAATATTGAGAAAATAACCGGAGTCATGCATGGCAACATGGTGTAACTTTCTCAGACAGATTCTGCACTCGGGCGGCTAAAACAAGAAACTAAAGCGGAGCAGAGAAATCAGATGGCTTAATTGTTCCTTGACAATTAGACCATCACTCAAGAGCACACTGAGAAAGCATGGCAGAAGTAGAAAAAGACAGGAGGCGGTTAAAGAATGGGATAAAAGTAGAGGGCCCTAAAACACCCACTGTGCGAGAGGGACAGCAAGAGAGGGTCTTCTGCCATTGAAGACCCGACAGGGCGAAAAAAGAGCAGAAAGCAGTTTACAATACTGTACAATGCTGTTCTGCATCATTAAGTGGCGCGGAGGGCAGGGCTGGGACAATGAGCTTCTGTCTTTAAAAAAAATAAAGGCCAGCAGCCCCAGAGGAGTCCTCCTATTCAGCCCATATGGCTGCAGCACTGACAGGATGCTCTGCTCGCCCCAGCCGCATGCTCAGCATCTGGACACGGGAGGTCGCTCCTCAGTGACCACTCGAGCAATAGGGAGGATTACTGGGTTTCCACAGTAACACCACAGCAATACACTGGGATGTGGGACAGCAATCAAGGGATTAGGAATAGGAAGTACTTCAGGATAGGTTTTTTTTCTTCTTATACTGGGTTGAAAGTAGCAAAAAAAAAAAATCAAAACTGAAGTCTGGAGAAAATGTCAAACCTTCACTTCATTTTATGGAGAGGAAAGTTTTAAAAAGTCAGCATTTATTTTTGAGGACATTTATAGCACAGAAATGGCAGCAGCCAAATAAGTTTTTCCTTTATTTTTTGAATGCAGAAGAAACCGATTTTGTTGGGTTTATCAAATCCAGCAGTTTTTTTTTTTTAATTCAGAACACTAGAGGTCCTTCATCGTTCTAGATTTATTTGTATTTACCCATTTTGCATAAAGTGAGTATAACAATATGGTTAAAAGAAATTTAAAAAAAGAAACTTCAGAGTCCTGCAGAGCATAGATGCACACCTTGCACACACAGCACCAGGATGCACCATGGGAATAAGGCTGAGCTTGTGGAAGTGGTGTGATGGGAGAGGCAACATATATATATATATGTATATTAGTATGTATATTAGTAGCTTGTAAAACTTTAAATAATTCCCTCCATTAACTCTCCGGCATACACAAACTGATCACCTGATAAGCCAGTCTGTCACAGTTTTTAGACATGTTGGGGAAAAAACGCCACATAGGTGCTGCTCCTTTGACTCTACATGTAAACTGCATGTCTAAAACTGCTCCAGAATCAGCATTCTGCAACTATCACTGCTATGAGCCAATTATGATATGCAGATGCTTCACTCACCTCTTTATGGTGAATGCTTGAAGTCTGAATAATTTGGAACATACTTATCACAAGGAGAAGATCATTACAATTCCACACTCAAATGATAAGTTTGTGATTTATTATTAAAAAAGAAAATAAATTAGAAGATGACCTCATGGAATAGCAACATATAGCCAGTGTTAATGCAGCACAACTTTGTGCATTTCACACCATTGATCAAGTACGCACACATTATTCAATTCAATTAAAATACTTTAATCCCAATGGGAACTAAATGTTGTGGTAACTTAAATTATTCAAGACTCTTTAAAGAGTTGTTGTAGGTGGTGATGACCGTGGGCATCTCCTGTAGCAGTCTGTGTTACAGCGAATCTGAAGAAGACTGCGACACTCTGCCTCCTGGAGACAGTCTCATGGAAGAGGATGGTAAGGGTTGTCCATAATTTTCTTAATTTTATGTAAAATCGTTTTTCAAGACTATTTAGTGTTTTTTCATTTGTGTTTAATTTATTTTTAACTATTGAAGGTCTGTGATAAGAGCCATCTTGTTTTGTTGCATGGTATATAGGTCTGAAATGAATGAAATAGATTTGATTAGAGGTTTCTGTTCCACTTGAGTAGTTTGCAACACAGATTTTTAAAACAAAAGCCTTACTGCAAAGCATCCAAATGCAGCTGTACACAAGCAGATGCATGTCCAAAGCATTTATTACTTTAGCTAGTGTTTTGTGTATTATGTACCCGGGATGACTCCTGTTCCCTTTGGACAGGCAACAAAGGACTGTCAGTATGATGGATTTTGAAGCTCTGCCTTAAAATCCAAGCAAGTGGCCTGCCTTTGCTTCTGCCCATCCTTCAACAGACCTAAAAACCTCTTCGAAAGGAGAGAATATGTGCTAAAGGACCACAGCGGAAAATAAGTTGGGGGTTGGGTCTGGACAAGGAGAACCTTGACAAGTGTTTACCCTCTTTCTGTTGCCAAGCTGTGCAGCAATAACCCACCGTAGCTAAAGGCAGTGCCTTATCCTGTAAGAAAGGCCTCAGTCTGCTGGGTCAGGGGTCACTAACTCCGCCATTGTCTATGACAGGGCAAGCACACTCCAGCTTTCAAAGGTCTCATGATGGGGGAGGAAAGATGGGCTGAAAAACACTGGGTCAGGACCAGGGACTTTATGGGAGCTGAGGGAAGAAAAAAAAAAAAAAGATTTGGACCCCAAAGGTTAAATGAAGAGCGAAAGCCCCCTTCTGTCCAATTACCGAGGGACAAACGCTCACTGTGACCCAGCGGGGTCAGAGTTCAGCGGAGCCATTGGTAACGGCACACTCTGAGTTTTTGTGGACCAGATGAGATGAACCTCTGCAGTGTTTATCTAAGTGACACCCCGACCAAATGAAAAAGTATAAATAATTAGGGGGATTGTGAACTGCCACTTGGCAGAATTAATTTATTGGCTGCTTCTTTGGTCCACGAAGCTTGAAAACACCCAGGATGCGCAGTGAAAAGGCTGAACATTAATTCTGTTCACTACAAGCAAGTTATAGTGTTCATTCCTGCTGGATGAGCACGTAGCAACAGTAGGCAATCTCTTGTCTACTGTAGTGGAAAGTACTACCAACAGCACACAGCTGACGCCGAGAGAATGTCTAAAGAACGTCAGGACTGCACACCGTTTCTACCAAGACAAGAATAAAGAATGGTCATAAATCCCTCCATCCATTTTCTGTACACCCTTGTCCCTAATGGTGCCTATCTCCAGCGAGACATTTCAGGCGAGAGGCAAGGTACACCCTAGACAGGTCGCCAGCCTGTCGCAGGGCAACACAGAGACAAACAACCACGCACACACACACTCGCATGTCTCACACTGCAGGAGGAAGCCGGAGTACCTGGAGAGAACTCGCGTATGCACAGGGAGAACCTCCAAACTCCATGCAGAAAGACCCCGGGCCAGGAATTGAACCTAGGATCTTCTCGCTGCAAGGCAACAGTAGTACCAACTGCACCACTGGGCTTAAAAGATATAAAACTGATTCAATAAAATCATCATTCATGATTCTGCACCCAGCAGCAAGAAACGTTTAGAAAACATTTATTGAACTTCATCCTGAATGTATAGTGTACATTTATTCATTTCTCAATCAATAAACCAACCAACCCAGCAAGCAATTGATTGACTCAGTAATTGATTAATTGGTCCATTGATTAATTAAGTAAGTAATTGAATATGTATGTATGTATTTATTTGTTTGTTTGTTTTGAACAGGCAATTAAAAAGGAAAAACAAAAATAAGACTGTCATGACAACTGACATGCAATTTTTTGCAGACAGTTTGCCAAACGTCAAAAATGAAACGCCATTAAACATTCAGGAAGCATTCAGCCGCTAAGGATTGTGTGCTTCCTCATCATTCCAGATTTTCTGAAACCAGATTGCATATGTTCAAATTTGTAAGGTCTTAATTTGTGTTCTGTTGGCTTTCAGGATCTTCCAGAACACGATTACAAGGACACACCTGTATGAAAGTTGGATGACGCACGGCTATTAACGCAGCAACATTAGGAAGCACTCTGCAGAACGTCCCAGAGACAACATCTTCACTTTTTACGCGTATATAGTTCAGCACACTCCACAGATGTCATGGATGTGTTGTGACAGCTTTGAGGTTCCAGGTTCACTGACAGGGGATTCAGTTGCGTCCTGGCCTTCATAGTCAGGTTTCCCTACAGGTTCAGTCGATGGCCTAGGCTCAGGGCTTCTTGAACATGGATGAACTCGGTTAAGACGGAACATGTTACAAACATTTTGGAAGTGTTTCTGAGCAGTTTTCAGACAGTTTTCTGGGAAATGAGCTTTTCTGGGATGTGCCAGGGTCCTTTTGAAACAAGTGATAATTTTGAAATTAACAATTGGGTCATTCAGTCTCATGAGGTGAAAAAGCCGTTCCCTTACAATATCGTCGTTTCCACTTAGAAGTTGGTAGATGTCTGCACTGAGTTTTTTCGCCATCTTGGGGAAAAATACAAAGTCTAGATCCTTTATTTCTTCCCAGAGTACTCCAAAAAGCCCAAGGTGGACACATACCCTGTCCCTCATTGTATATGATGTGACTGATCTATAACTAGCTTTACTAATTAGCTTCCAAAGAATTAATCTTACCATTTTGTTACGTTCTGCTTCTGTTCCACGTCTGATTCTCTTGTCTGTGTCGTACTGCACTGGTTCTGTACCTTTAGGATCAGTAGATTCAAGAAAACTCTCACTCACACAGTTTTCATCTGAATACAAGCTCTCGCTGTCAAAGAAAGTCTTTTTGATCTTTGCTCTTACAGATGAGAAAAATCTCTTCATTTTGGTAGGTTCTGGAGGAATGGGATTCTCCAGGTGATGCTTGAACATTCTTACTATTCTTGGATGCACTTGTGGGTAAATAAGTGAGGTAAATAAACACAATTCGCTAGCAAATTGGAAAGAATCTCTGGCGATGCTTTGGAAGATACTCTCACTTAGCTCTTCTGACACTGTAGTCAAGACTTCCAGATCTAATTCCTTAATTTCTGCCATAATTGCACACAAGAGGACATCATGGATGTCCTCAAAGGTCCTTCTGACATGATGCAGAGTAGATGCGTTTGCAACCTTCTCGATCACTTGCCACAAAAGGTCACTGACAAATTCACGCTCTATCTCCATTTCGATTTTGCTGACTCCAGGCATGTTTGACACTCTGATTTGAACTTTGGTAATAAATTCTCTGTTGAACACTACAATATCACCAATCATCCTTTGAAGAGCTTCATGACACAGACTTCAAAGGAAAAAGAATTCCACCCATGATGACATTGAAGTCCGAGTGTCAGCAGCATGGCAACGGTTGCTAGGGGTAATGGCGCACAACGAGCGTGGTAAAATCAAGATCGTGGGCACCAAATAGCAGGAGATGGTTCTTATCGGGGGTATGGCGTATTGTGTGTGAAATGATGCAGATCCAGCACTGGTGACAGGCAGGACAGGCAAATGCTACCAAGGCTGTTGTGGATTTTAAGAGTTGCCATCAGTGACTTGGGGTGAGTTCAAGGGCTGTCATTTGTGAAGTTACACTGTAAAAAAAAATAAAGAGCAATATTTTTGGTTTAATTAGCCTATCATGGAGGAAAAAATTGAGTGTTCATTTTTCAAAGTCATATTTTTTCACCATGTTATTCATACATTTATAAATGCCGTAGTTCCAATCTAAATATTGAATTCATAAGCTAAATGTTTAATTTACAAAGTACATTTACTTCCAACTCTTTTCCAGAATGTTCCAATATTTTGTTTACAAACAAAATATTTAGCTCCCAATTAAATATTTAGTTCTAAATACTTTTTAAAAAAATGTTGTGTCTGTGTGTGCGTGCGTGTGTGTGTGTGTGTGTAGAAGCAGAAAATTGTCTATTTTTATCTATTCTTCCTGATGTCTGAATAGTCAGACATCCATTGCAAAAATAAAATGTTTAAAAGTTTCACTATGTATAAATATCTGTATTTCACAGTATTTTTATATTTCAGTCTATTTTAAGGTATCTTAAGCAGTTTGGACTTGCAGAAAGTCTTCCATTGGTAAATAAAACTCCCCCTGCTTAGAGCATTCAGACAAACCAGTCAGCAGTTCTGTAATAATGTGGGCATCTCAGTCTCAGGCGGTACTTGTGGTGTTAATACCCTCTGATACAAAGGCCCAGGAACTGAACGGCAGGAGTGTCCTGCATCCGGAGATGACTGGATTTAAGTGTTCCTGAAGCCAGGGGCCTCCAAGGATTAAGGTTTAATAATCTACACTTGTTAGGTTAATAAGCACAATGCAATCATGTTACAAGATTCATCTTTCTAATTCCATCTTGTTAAACTTTTTTCAAACTTTTGTGTTCAAATCAAAGTTAAGTTACAGGTGAACTCTGACTGAAGTATTCTGGTGTTTGTTTTCATACCAGCGAGATTAGCTAAGTCGTGATTATTTTGGGACATTGAATCTGAGGTGATCAAAATGTAAAACAGAAAGAGCCCAAACATTCCCCTTAAAATTTTTAATTATACCTATGTTTTCACATTCCAGCGTACATCCATGAAAATTCCAAAATCTCCCAAGAAAATCCTGAAATGAACCTGAGAACAATCCATCAAAGCCCCAAGATGCAGCCGCCTGGAACACACTAAGCACTATGAAAGCTTTAAATCTCTTCCTCTGCACAATCCATTTAGCATGGCTTTGCCACACTCCACCAGGGGGGTGCTTGTGTTGGATCCCAGGGGTGGTACCACCAGGATAAATTATGCATCCAGTGTCTGTGTATGCAGCTCCTAGCTTGCTTTCTCTATGTGTGTGTGTGTGTGTGCGTGTGTGTGTTTGCGCATGTGTGAATGCAAGTGGAGGTGGAGGATTTTCTCCTCTCTGCAGGTCCTCTTCACCCATCACCAGCCTGCATAAGCCTGTTGGACACACATCGGCATGGAGAAGGGGTGTCACTAAGAGTGAGCCGGGCTCCCAGGGTCTTACAGGCCCTTAGAAGAAGCGGGATGACCTTTAATCAGGGATCAGGAGCCTGAGCTGCAGCTGGAGGCCCAGACTGCAGCCGAGCTCTCAGGTCAGGCCCCCAGCTGGCCGTCCACCTTGAGGCAGCGCGCCGATTCAACTGTAGGTCGGATGAAGCGCTCACTGCTGAGGTGTAAATTTATGACGCAATGATCGTGTTTCTCTGCAAGGCTTCAGCTCACACATCCACATGAAGTCGTTTTGAACACGACTTCTTATTCTGTTTTTCAATGAAGGGCTTGTTTTTACTGTGTGTGTGTGTGCGTGTGCGTGTGCGTGTGTGTGTGTGTGTATTTGATGAAAAACCTTCAGACATACCTGCTTTATGGCTCTGATCATGAAACTTAGAACCAGGACGACTGCAGACACGACAAGATGAGAAGACTTCATTTGGTCAACATTTTACCTTAACAATTTGATGTGTTATTATTTATGTCAACTGTAAACTCAAATATCTCCCAACAATTGACTTGTCCAAAACACCTGAATCACTTCCTCAGTATGCAGGGAAGTTCTCCCGAGGTCTGCTAGTGACCTGATTATTTGATTATAAAAGTTGCAGGGCTTGACGTCTCAAGGCCTGGAGTGAGGTCCCCTGGTCTAGAGCATGTTATCCTATTCATTGCTGCACTCATCATTCCCTGGACCCTCATTCCTACATCATTGGGTATTGGGTATTTTTTTTTTTTTTTTTTTTTTATCAGGCTTTTTTTTTTACAAAATCAACTTGCTTGCAATAATAGCTGATTGCCAAACAGTTTTTTTTTTTTGTCAGCAGGCTGTAGCATAAAACACGTGACATGTGAAGGCATGGGAAGATAAACTGTAGCGATTGGAGATATGTCCCTTTTGGGGCTGGGTAGTCATACTGTTTTAATCAGTTTTGACCAGGATAAATCATATAAAGAAAATAACCTGATCTAAAGTCACTCTATTGTTCCTAACACTTGAGGTGCAGACTAATAAAAACACTATGGACTAAAGATATTGGTGTCCTAAGATAAAAATATTATCTCCATTTTGAAATAGATATTAATCTTTAAGGCTTTATGACCTGCCTAACAACTACAGTTTAGTGTTAATATTTAATCATTCTTTGAGTTTAGACAGTTTGATAAAATAACTGATGTATATAAAATATACCAAGTTGATCAGTCTGTCACTACAAACACTATTTGACCACAGGTTGTCAATAAGGTTATACATGAAGTTAATGTACATTGTCTGTCTTCATTACAGACTTACCTTTATGAATGATCTTTTTTTTTTAGATTTGATTTACTGTAACCATTCCAAAAACACTTTGTACTCCATGAAAACTGACTGCTAAGAAGGTGTGTGCAGACATCTTGGGATCTCGACTAAAACTTGTACTGTAATACTTATATCCTCCAACAGAGGGTAGAAGATAAGTATAGGAGTAAATTATTAATGTTATAAATGGTATAGAAAAATAAGATCAGGAAATGCATTCCAGTATAATGTAATCTGTTTCTCAGATTTCTGAAACTTTTACCTGATCTAAAAATGATGGTCTGCAGACTAATTACACGAGATCGCCAGTGAAAACCTGGATGTCAAGGATGTAGTCTTCCCCATAACTTTGGATGCAGCAGCAGAGATAAAAAGAACATGTAATCTTAAACAGACTTTCCCTTTGTGTGGGACGCAGCATTAACCTGCCAATCAATCCCACATCCACAGTCATACTTAACCCTCAGACACCAACCCACAGACACTTTACAACACTCCTGCCTTGCCACCCCCCTCCGTCACCCACCCCGAGGATTATCCCCCTGCCCCCACATCTCTGGACACTACCTCTTGCCCTATTATCACATTTGATCCACACCTACCCCCCACCTCTGCCCCTTTGCTTATTCCTCCCTCCCACATGCACCACCAGCAAGGCATGCCCCCTTTTCTTTCACCACTCTCATGGAGAAGAAGAGGAGGATGAAGAGCCGGGGGCTTTCATGGGGAACAATCTGCCAGGGAGACGAAGAATGAGCGGGCACTCAATTAAGGGCTGCCCATTGAGCCTGCGGGGTGAGCCTGAATGTGGGCCCCTCCAAAGGAATGGAGTCCTATGAATAGATTGTGGGCCTTCATGAAATATTAAAGAGCGGACGGATTTCCCACAATATTTGTACACCTCGCTTTGTGGAGATTTCTCCCTCCATTGAGCCTGAAACTGTTAACACATCCGCTCTGAAGCACAGCCCTCAGACCGAACTAAGGAGCGCACGGTCCAGGCATCAAACGCTCCCCACCCTCTACTTACTCTTCTATCTCTTTCCTTTTGTCTTCCACTTTCTTCTCTGGCCTCTCTGCCCTTTGCATTGTCTTGGAGGGCTCTGCAGCAGTTTTAATGACCACCTGTTCATTCTCCAGCTCTGGCTGCTGCGACTCGCCAGGCCAAGCTCTGCTATTGTTGGGTCAGGTCGGTAGCTGCTGAGACCTCATTTCCACTTTCATTGGTGCGATGGCCAAAAGAACGTAGGCAGGTATAAAGCGCCATGACACAATTTTACCGCTTCCTAGAGTTGTTTTAGTAAATGTTTACTCCATCTGAACATAAAATATAACCCTCTACCAATATGCAGTTGTTTTATTATTTTCCAATTAGAAGTGATTACCGTATTTTCCGCACTATAAGGCACACCTAAAAACCTTCAATTTCCTCAAAAGCCGACAGTGCGCCTTACAATCCGGTGCGCCTTATATATGGACCAATATTGAGCCACAACAGGTCTAGCAACTACGGTAAGCAGCCGCCGACTTCATTTTCGCCTGTAGAAGAAGAAGTGTGCGGTGCATGCTGGGATAGTTTTCAGAACTCTGGTTTGTTAATAAAGTTTGACTGACCCATCTACCTACCGACCATCTATAATCAGGTCGTCTGCAGGTCATTTAGCACCACGTTCTCCACGAACATGCTGTGAGCGAACGGAGAAGGGTGACCATCGTCCGGCCACACCGCGTTCCAGTCGTGGAAGGCTCTCCTCGCCGACCGGAGTCGGACTGTTTTGTTGACATTCTTTATGTCAACAAAGTGGCTTTAGACATTCATCCGGGGTGCTTCGACTAGGGTTACCAAGGGACCAGCCCCTATACATTTAAAGCCGGGGTGGGGGGGAGACAGAGACTGTGGCGGCAGCGTATCGGTTGGTCTGTGTTACCCAGAAAGCAGTTGGGCACAATATTGCAACACCAACACCGTGAATGAAACAATGACTGGGGCAGCCTACTATATAAAGTACTCGGGGAGCTGTTCTTTGTTATTATACATCCACATTTGTAGAGTACGGAACAAAACGGGTGGCAACTCTAACTGTATCGTCTATTCAATGCGACTTAAAATGCGGTGTTCCTTATGTACAAAGAAAGTCTTAAAATAGGCCATTCGTTAAAGGTGCACCTTATAGTTCGGAAAATACGGTAAGAGAAATATGTATGTTAAACATGCAGTTTTAAATTTTCTGTTATTTCTTGTTAGGTTATTTTGTAAGATGTCTGAATATTCGGGGTTAGAGCAGCTTGTCTGGGAAGACGTCATTCATGAAATGTTTGTGTTGCTGCAGTGCTCTTTGCTCTTAATTTGTGTCACTTTCACTTTTTCTCATTTTGTCACACTGTGACCACATTGCATTATTTGTTTAAGTTGTGAACAAATGTAACAATAGTTGAAGGAGAAGGATTCAGTTTTCAAATCTAGAAAAGTGCATCATGTATTTGTATTCTGCCCCTTTTACTCTAATGCTAAATTAAACCTCGTGCAACCAGATTTTACTAACTAGAGTTTTCTCCAACAGTGGGTCTCAGAGTAAATGCATTTGTACTGTAAAGGTTTCAGAGGTTTGCCAGAGAACATTACTGACCCATCACATCTCGGGAGGGAGATTCTGTCAACTATTCGTCCTGGCCTCCACAAAACTGGTATTTATGAATGGCTGGCAAGAAGAAAGCCACTGTTGAAGGAAAGATATAAGTCCTGTTTGAAATTTGTCACGAACCATGTTGGGGACACATTGAATATGTGGAAAAAGGAGCTTTTTAGCCTGTATACAATGTTCTATGTGTGGTCAAAAAAATTTCCCACTGCATCCTGAGTTACCATCCGGTTGGTGTAACATGGAGGTGACAGCATCATGCTGCGGGGATGTTTTCCCTCAGCAGGAACGGGGAAGCTGGTTAAAGTCGATGGAAAAGTTGGTGGAAGGAAAACTTGATAGAAGCTCCAAAAGTTTTGAGACTGTCGCTGATGTTCACCCCCCATCACAACAACAACAACCAACCTGAAGTCAGACACTGTCTGACTTCAGGTTGCAGAATAACATTCCAGTGTTATTCTGCAACAAAAATGGGAAAGTTTTTTTTTTATTTTTCAATATTTGCCAAAAAAGATGACATCCTCATATCAATTTCATCCCACATTATAATTCTGCACTGCTTCATGTTCTCTGAGATAAAACATGGGAAGGTTGAAGGGGTGTGAATACTTTGTTCATTTGACATAAAACACAGGAAACAGTCATTAAAACACAAGAATACGTTGTAATTAAACTGTTTTGTGTGCACCATGATCTGCAAATTACAACAATCCTTTTCCGACTGTTATCTAATGTGCTCAGCTCATCGGTTTATTAGAAGTTAATCGATCACCTGAGACGGTACTTTGTCCTTCCCAATTTCACAAAACTGGTGGTGGATTATCCAAAGATTTTTTTTTTTTTTACTTCTCCCCAAAGAAGCAAAAGACATCTGCAAGACCACTTACTTGCATTACTGAGAATATTCATAAATTCTAGTATCTAAATGGCTTCATATCATCAAAAATAAGGAAATATCTTTCCTTTTTTGGGATTTGAATTTCATAAATTGGATTTTTCTGTTTGTTCTGGGCTCCATTTGAAGTTTAAGAGGGAGTCAGCAGACGGTATGAGGTAGCAGAATGCTCCTATGAGTCAATCCAGTTGATTTCCAGCTGGGTAGAACATTAAAGAGCGGGTCACTTGGCCTGTCCTCCTTATGTCGTGGTCTGGGGTCCAGGTTGTCTGTGTAGTAGCACACGAGGGCAGCTGGGTGGGGGGTTTGCAGAATATTTTAAGGGGTTGTGCAGCCAATGCGTCAGCATTTCAGGAGGACTGGGCCTGGGATGAATACTGCAAGAGGAGCAGGGGGAAGATTCTCTAAAGAGAAATCAACTTTTCTCAGTGTTTTCTGACCAGTGCATCTCTTCTCATCCTGATTACTCTCCCTCCTCTCTCCTGTCTCTGACAGATTGATACACTGGCTCAATTGTTTTTTTTTCTTTTTTTTTTATATGTCTAACCACGGCATCTTTGTCCCACCCACTCATTTCACTACAACCTATTTTCTATTTGAACTCAATTGAGACTCGCCGCTTTGTTTTTCCGTCATCTTCTCCCCATCAAAGTCTCTCATGGAAAAAAAAAAGTCGGTATGGAGGACGAAGGGGCCGGGGACGAGACAAATCTGTTTGGCTTTTACCTCACACAATGCTTCTCATTTGAATTCCCCCACATATTGCTGGTCACCAGTCTGAATGGTGCCCCTGATGAAGTGTTGTTTTTGTGGCTCTTCACATGAATCCCAAAGACCCCTTGGTGACATTTTACTCCCGTCTTTGACTTCAAAGCTGTATGTTAGGGGACGCGATGGGACAGAGGGCCGAGGTGTTACCAGGTCCACCGCTGGATGTTGTTTACCAAACCTGTCACACCCCCACCCGTTTAGGAGCATTTAAACTATGTAGTCCCCACAGCGCCAAACACAAAACATTTTTCAAGCACCAAAGTGCTTTCAGGGTAAAAAGACCCCTTTGTTTTGATGATCTTTATGATGGGACGCTCCCTGCAGGGCATCAATCCCATAAAGGATCATTTTTAGTCATTGTGTTGGATGTCTGAGGTCATGGTATAAGGTCATGATCGGCATAAATATACTCCAATTCCACATGAATGACAGTCCTTCTTACATGCCTTTTTTTTCTGGCACGGAGCAACTATGTAAAAGCACATTGGAAATAAAAATTTATGTTGGGCTTCATATTACAAATGTAAAACAATTGAGTCAGTCATGTTGCATAGGATTTCAGATTTATTAAAAACAAAACTCTGCAAGATAAAGTAATTCCCCAAGGGAAACTAAAACTAAAGGTATTCCTGCTCCAAGTGGTGAAATTAAGTTGCACTTTGCTGCCCCCTTCTGACAGAATTTTTTAAAACACTTTAATAAAACTGCATTTTATTATTGAAGACTTTTTGTCTTAAGAAAGTTAAGAAGTTGAGAAATTGATTGTGTATTATAATAAATGCAAGTCTGCTTAATCAAAAAATAAAAAATAAATAAATAAAAAAGCTGCTGCTTTGTAAGTCATTACAGAGTCGGAGTCAGGGATTAATTATGGGATTCAATATATAAATTTGATCTCAAATATTTAAAATTCTACGTTTTTACACATACAGAGTTGTGATTTATTTACCTCATCATGACGTCGAATGTCACGTCAGGAATACATATGTTAGTGGAGGGCAACGCTAATGCAATTAATTTGTGAATTTAATATCAATGTAATTGCGTGTCTATCGAATTTGACGCATTAAGCATTTTTTATGTAGTAAGGAACTGATGAACAGTCATGTGAACTTTTACTCTGCCTCCAGTACTCTATGCAAAATCATCTTGGCTGTTAGGAACATTCAGGCGCATTACCGCCACCTATTGGCTTAGAATGTAAATGCATCAATGTCACCGGTGTATGAGGAAACCGAGAAAGGTTCTGAACACACAATTATTCCTTTAATTTACTAATTAGATAAAAATTCAAGCCCTTATTTATAAATTGATCAGGCATAACATTATGACCATCTCTGCAGCCTCACGTGCAATAAAGCAGCATTGACTTCTAGAACAATTTGAACCACTAGCTTGCTTGTTGGCTTGAACATCTCATGATGGACAAAACCTGTGTGAAATCTCACAAGACCTTTGCAAAATGTTTGGCTGTAAAAAAAAAACTTAAAAAGTGGTTACAGAAGAATTTCTAAACTACCAAAGGCTCCAGTGAGGACTGTATGTGTCATAATCTGGGGGGTGGAAAGAACAACTCATCATGCAACCCTCCCCCTGTAGAAGGAAAAGCATGTAAAAACCTGTTTAAAACGCGTAGACAATCTTGTGAAACACTAAGAACATACTCTGGTAGATGAGGCTAAAGTTTTTGTGTGTGGGTGCAATGAAACGCATCATGTTTGGAAGCCAAAAGACACCATATCATCCTAAAATAGTGAAGTCAGAGGTGGGAACATTATAATGCAGTGGGCCTGGTTTTCAGCATTTATATAATGTGTTTTGTTTTCCTGCAGAATTTACATCGGTAAAATAACTTACTGATCAAATTAGTTTTCTAATAATATTCTAAAATTATCTAAAGTATCCTTTGTTCCAGAGGAATAAAAATGTGAACAAGGCCTTGAAGTTGGTTAGCCCAGTCTATTGAAGTGCTTCTGCCTCTAAGCTAGTGTTTCACATTCTCCTGGGTCCATCCATCCATTGGCTGCAGCATCCTCTCTTATCCGTGCAGGCTGGTGTGTGAATAAGGTTTTCTTTTTCTTTTTTTACTCTAACTCCACAAGATGGCGGTAGAGAGCAACAGACGCTATTTTGAGTTAATTAAAGGTACACCAGTTATTTGGGCTCCAGGTGGAGAATTATGCATCACTTCAACCACTACTGAGCACAACACTAACATGTAGAGTGCTTCATAACGCGAAGCTTTGTTTATTTAAAAGATAGGTCAAATATCTATCTTCTTTTTGTCTGCATCAGGTATAATCTGCTTATCTTGTGTATTTTTCTTTTTTCTTGAAAATCATGTGCTTTACCCTGAAAACTGGGGAGGGAAACATATTTATTTTTAATCTGATCAGATATTTTAAAATATTTTTAAAAACACTACCTAGTATTTTTGAAATCCTTCCAAGTGAAATAAAAAAAGCCTGCAGCAACATGCATTTGTTTAGGCTTGAACCGTGTCTTTTGGCAGCGTTCTTATCTTGCAAATGCGATCTCACTTCAGTTGCGTGTCTCCTGACAAGTGGGAGAGGCTCTGAGTTAGATAGAAATCATTTGTCAGTGTGCCGTCACAATCATTGCTGCTGTCTTAGGCTGGCCTCTGTATTCCCAGCTGTTCCGTGGAAAAGAGGTGAGAACGGAGAAGTAATGATGTGGCGCCTCTTTGCATAGACAGCCTTAAACATGGGGCACGCATGTGGCAGCAGGCTGAACCTGCAAGAGTCAAACCAGCCAACCAGGGCACCATCATAGTCCCTGAGCAGCAGCAACAGTGTTCAAAATCTAAACCAGTTCTAGCATGAGGTGCATATGTCAAAGTGGAGATTTTGGTTGCCACTGATGAGATGATTTTAGCTTCTGCACAGCCTGAATTTTGCTTTCAAATTGTCAGTGGAAAAAACAAAGTGTAATCCTTGCAATCCATCACTCAGGAATCCATGTTGACTTTATCTTGGCAGAAAAGTTATTTTGAGAAACGACAACAGATTGACACAATGCTATTTTCACTACAAACCCCATAAGCTGATATCTTTATGGGCTCAGTAAAAAGGCCAACAAGACAGAAAGCTTGCAAGTGGAAGATAGACTGGAGGTATTTACAGTGAACCATGAAATTAAATGGATTTACAATATGTGCTAAAAGTATTCACATTGCTTAAACTTTTACACATTTTGTCAAGTTACAACCATAAACATTAATGTATTTATTTTATTTATGTGATAGATCTACAAACCTATGCACCACAAAAGAACTGAAATGAAAATAACTAGTTTTCAGTTTCATTTGTATGCAGCCACCTTTACTGAGGTGCCACTAGATAAAATCTAGGACAAACAACAGCGTCCATGGGTAAATAAAGGCACTTTCTGAAGAGTTTGGTCTGGCTTTTATACAAGAGTGACAAGAAGAAAGCCATATTTTATTTAGGTAAAGTCAGAAAATTTTTTGTCTACAGTCCACAGACACCAGTGAAGGGACAAAGCAGAGATGTGGAAGAAGGCAGGATGACGAAGGAAGGTTTTGCTCTACATGTAGTGAGTTATGTGGGGAGGAAAACTAGCTCTACCCCTCGTTCGAACATGATAGAAGTACAAAATCACACACATGAACAAGGATTACGAAAGGCTCATATTTTTGTACCACAAAGCTTGAAAAGGAGTAGGAAGAAGAAATAAACTCATGAACTCCTACCCCATAAACTCATACAATATACTCGGATGCACCCTCATTATTAAAAAAAAAAAATTAAGAGAATGACATGTTAATTAATTTTCCATCTTATCTGGGTTTACATGTCTAAATATATACATCCATACCCACATGCTTCAATTTACATATACACATTAGTGCGATCTCTCACCCATATTTCTGTATCTCGTGAAAATGACCTCATTATATTTCCTTTTAAATTGTATAAAATGTTGACTTTGTTTTAACTCGTCATTTAACTTGTTCTGTAATTGTACACCATGAACTGAAACACAAAAGCTCTTTCTTGTGCGTGTGATCTGAATTCTTAATTCTGACACAACACGGTGGAGGCAGAAGTATGCAGAGGGATTGCTTTTCTCCACTGGGACAAGCCTGAAGGAAAGCTGTTAAGAGGCTCAACTTGAGACTGAATGGAGGTTCGTCTGTCAGCAGGACAACTAAACATGCAGCCAGAGCTACAACTAAGAATCTGGGGCACGACTTAATGTTTGATTTTGACAGAGGCTCTTCATCTGATCTGACTGAGCTTGAGCTATTTGGAAAGAGGTGAATATGCAAAGGTGGTGAGAATACTTGTTTAAAACATTAAAACTGTGTACAGTTCTTAATCTCCCCCCCTCCACCTCCCGCCACCAAAAAAAAACAAAAAAAAAAAACAAGAAAGAAAACTTGAACATTTGTGGCTCTCAACAAAATGTGGAAAAAGTGTGTGCATGTGTGTGTATAAATGAACATGCATTCATACTTCAACAGCTTACAGATAAAGGTTCAGGAAGCTTGCAGCTAAAAGTGTTTTTCTAATGAAGGCGTTCAGGCAGGACAGGACTGGTGCAAGACTGGTTGGCAGTCAGTCACCGAGAACGCTGCAGAGTGAGTGGCATGTTCTCAGAAGACGAACAGGTCAACTGGATTGTGACCTGATCATGGCACTCATATTTTCGTCGCATGAGAGACAGCCACACCTAACAATGAGCAACAATCAGAGAGAGAGAGAGAGAGAGAGAGAGATTTATCTTGTATATGTCGCTATTACACTTACATGTAGTTAATTTTTAGTTTGATTTATAGCCAAGCCTGTTTGGCTTGTCATTGTTTTTAATCTTGTGGATTAGGGAAGTCTGCTCCTTGAGCCTGAAATGACTACGGTCGGTCGAGAACTACAAAGCCTGCTGCTGTGCAGAACGAACCTCTCCATCACTGGGCTTTCGTTCCCTTTCATCACCGCTTCAGCGGTGCAGGTGTCCTGGAGAGACGACTCAAGTTTCAGTGCGTGTTCATCCAAGAGCTGTTAGACGTGGGTTTTTTTTGTTGTTGTTGTTTCGTTATTTCATTCAGAGATCGACTTCCAGTGTTGATCTGAAAAGCCGTGAGATGGAGATGATTTGCATCGAATGTTTTGTTGCTCCATTTGGAGAATGAACTCATTATAAAATGACAGGGAGGAGTCAGTGAATTATTCAACTCTGTGATCTGAGGCTGATTGGTTTTAATAAAATTAATGTAAAAACATAATTATTTACTATTGTCAACACAGTCCAACCAGATTCGGAGCAGATGACTTTATGTTTGACTCTTTAATGCGACATATAGAACAGTTTGTGGTGAGTTTTAAATCCTGCTAAGCAGGCCAAGATTATCAGCAAAGAAACATCCAGATAAACGTGTCTGATGTGTTTGGCTTGCATCTAATACAATGTTCTTTAATTTTAAACATCTCCTCCGTCTACATAAATACGTTGGTCCACAAGTATTTCGTGTTGTTTAAACTCCTATTTTTGCTAAGCATATTCCATGCTGCAAGATGCTATTTAAAGAGGACACCTGCTCCAGGTAATCTGTCCAAACAAGCCACCCTTGTTCTTTGTTTTTTTCACATTTAAATTTTATCTTTTTGATATTTAAAATGCAATCTGTGGTCTGGAGAGCCCGGGAGGGACAGGAGTTCTTTGTTTTCGGCTTGCAAGTTTACAAAATGCTGCAATTGAACAGAGGGTAACCTCAGGAGACCTCTGTGGAGTGAATTTATGTTCATGAATTCAGTTTCTTTCTTTCTTATTGGGAGAGTTTATGTTTTATTTGAGTTAACAGGTGTTTGCTTAACAACATATTGGATAAATTAGCTAAAGGCTGGTAGTTTTTACAGCTGTGTCCTCTGTTAAGGAGGAATCATAAGATATCAATGTGACAACAGACCTGAGAAAATGGAAGTAGCGCAAAATTTCCAGGATTATGACTTTTGGACCTTTTTGGTCTTCAAACCACCGTCTGTCGGATTCTCCAAGTGTTGAACCACCTGGTCTCTTTAAGGCAGTTGGTTTTCTGGATTGCTGCAGTTCTATAGTCATCTGTGCGCAAAGATATTCTTGGTATGACAGCAGGAAATTTCCAGGTTGATTACAAGAAAAAGGTCGAAATGTTTCTTCTTTCAAGAGCCCTTAAGAAAAATTGGATTCACAAAGGAGTTCAGCGTAAAAATGCTTTAGGTCCACAGTGACTTCATAGGTGTTCATGCCCTTTGAACTTTTCCAAATTTTGCTATTTCAAGACATTTAAATGGGTTTTTATGCAAAATACTGACACAAAGTAGTGAAGTGGAAGGGAAACGATGCAGTTTTCAGTTTGATTTCACAAATAGAAAATGCTAAAGAAAAGCATCCCCTCTAGCATGATGCCTGCACCACTATATTTTACCAGTTGTGTGCGATCCATAGCAGTAGATCTGGACAAATGTAACAGAACAGCTGGGTTCCTGAAAACGTTGTTCACAAATAAAATGTACAAATCTTTGCTTATCCATGACAACTTCAGAACTTGTTTTGATTCCTGTAGGCGGGTAAAATGTTTAAAACTTGCGGATGACCAGAGATCGGCTCTAAAACCGTTGCTTATCAGCTACAAAACAAGATGGAATCAGTCATTTCCCTCCTTCTTTTCTTGGTTCGGTTGTTTACATTTGAAGTTTATTTTTCTGGAAAGTGCACGGTTCTTTCCTTTCACCCAAACATAAACTGCAGACTTGTCTTATTTCTGCTTTCCATATTTGTCCAGTAATTTGCCTAAATAAGTGTTTTGTGGTCTCCTGTTGTTTGTCCGACTTAGAATATAAACTGCAGTCATTCTTAATGATTATTTTTCATTTGTAGGCTGTCAATGATTAAACATATTTTTTTTTTCGTAGCTTCAAATTGCCTCTCTAGTTATGTTTCATGAGTTCAAATATCAATCTTTTGGTTTTGGGAGGCGATTCCACACATTTCCTATGAAAACTGAAAAGGTTGGTGCAGCCTCAGTTACCCTGGTCCTGTCAGGATGAATGGTTGTTTTTAGCGATTTGTGCTTATGTTGTTGAACAAGCCCTGGATGTGTCTCTGGTGGGACCACGCTTTCTGACACTGGCCAGTTCATTTTGCTCCAGAAAGTCTTGACAGCACCGATTCAAGACACATTGTGACTGTTGTAGCCGCAGACTGATGACCGAGTCCCCTTCGTGTTTCACTGAAGGAACGGCACTGTTTACTTTGAACGCATCATTTATGGCTTGGCAAAAATCCACCATTTTGTGTGTTGGAATCTTTGCAGCTGGTTAATTTGTATTTAATTTGTAATTTCAAGACTTGATTTGCTTACAATTTGCTTTGAACAATGTTACCTCCTTAGTTACCTCTAAGTTCACCTGTAACCTGGTTGTGATCATAATTAGACACAGCCTCCCGTCTCTACTTTCATTTGGTGTCTAACTTTGGAAATCTGTCTTTGGCTTCCTAAAGTTAGTTGTTTTACGTTCACACACTGAATACAAATAAAAGATTTGCGTTGAGCAAACTCACAATCTGGACTGCATCAGGCGTTCTGGTAAAAATGATGAAGGTTGGTAGTATTCCTAACTCCGAACTACAACACTTCATCTTTTTATCCAACACAAGTCACTTTTTGTTTGAACACGCATTACATGAGTGTAATAAATGTATTTTGCTCCAATGATAATAATTTAAAAATGCCCTTTGATTGGCATCAGGGAAGCGTTTGTTTTTCACCTGGCTGCTCCCCTATAGATCAGTTCAGACAGACAGACTGCCTGGGCAGAGCAGGCGATCATTATCTGCTTCCCTCAGCATATTGACAGGCCCGCTGTTCATACCTCACCGTACGTGTGTGGGAAGTTGGGCGCTGATAACCTGAAAACCTGCTAAAATACTTCTCAACCATGTCCACGGAAAATCCCAGCAGCTTGTTGCCATAGATAAGTACTGTGTAAAAGAAAATCACCTGCATGGAAAAGCGGGGGGAAAAAGAGTCTTTGTGTGTTGCAATAGGTTATATTCATGGATACTTTTAGAGTTCAAGTCAAATAAAAAATGAAAAGACAACTTTAAGTGAGGTCATGATAGAATGACATATAACAGAGCTGATCAAAGGCATTAGTGAACTAAGCTGCTGTTTGGGGCCCCTAAACTATTCGTCCCATAAAGGCCGGATCATAAATCTACATTTTTACAATTTTTTTTTTGTTGGTAAAGAGAATATTAGTAAAAAAAAATTGACACTTTCAGTATAGATAAAATAAAGGATTTTAAATGGGTAAAAAAAATAAATATAAAGGAATTGGCAAGTTTACTCTTTAAATTGCTCATTTTAATCTTCACTGTTTGATTATTGTGTTACCATAGTTACAATCTGTTGCTTCGAGTTTAATCCTTTATTCTTTGTGTTGGAGCTTAGTTTGATTACAAATTACACCTTAGCAAAAAATAACCTTTTCTCAAAACCAATTAAACTTGGTCCCCGCTCCCAGATTCTACCAAATCTGTAATCTGTTAGGGGTGGTGATGATCTAAACAAGAAGACAGGCCCAAATCTAATTCTGTTTAAGGCTCCCACCTTGAATCAGCCCTGTTTTATCAGTCAGTAGAATAGCCTGCTTTAGGCAAATGTAAACTGAAATCACTGCTTAAGACCTCCAGGCCACCAGGGGGCCTCCAAGAGCCCTTCAGATCCCACTCAGTATCCATCCATCCATCCATCCATCCATCCATCCATCCATCCATCCATCCATTTTCTTTACACCCTTGTCCCTTGGTGGGGTTGGGACAGTATCCATCTCATGCTAATTATTTTTTAAGTCACATGAATGAATGCAGGATTTCATAAACTTAAGTTTTAAAAGAACTGACAATTGTCAGCACAAAGTAAAGCTATAAAATTTCTGTTGTCTACTATCAAAGTTAAATATAGACACAAACAAATGATGTGTCTATATTTAAATCATCATACGTTTGACTAAAGCAAGATCACATTCCACACTTGCTGGTCTGTTTACAAAAAATGTCAACAGTTTATTGGAGCTTTTACAAAATGCTCAGAAACACAAAGAGTTAAATTTGCATTTTCCCTTTTTTTTGTCTTCATAAGTCAGAGAAATATCACAATATCCACAGTTGATTTCCTGCTTTTGCCTTTTAAAATACTTTGCTCAAATGCACTTTATTTAAATGAAGGAAATCAAATTTCACAAAACTTCTAATATATATATATAACTTCTAATGTTCAATCCATAACCTTAGTAAATTTCTTTACCAAATGATACATAGTTTATCTGCATGTGATATGTAAAATTAGTACATACCTTCTTTCTTGTAGGTCTTTGAAATGTTTTAGAAAACTGGTGTTTTTCTTACAGCTGGGCCAAGCTAACTCAACATCAAATGCAAGCATCAATGAGCATGAAAAAACTGTAGAGTTAAGAAACTTCAGGATTGTAGAATTTTATGTTAATCTATTTTAAAGGATTTTGAGTTGCATCTTCATAAACCACAATATTGCTGACCACAATTTGATTCTATATCTTATCGTTATGCCTTACAGCTAATTCAGCTAATTAAAATAAATGAAAAATTATTTTTATGTAATATAATGATATGGACTGTCATTGGCATCTTATATATATATATATATATATATATATATATATATATATATATATATAATTGCTGCTTGTAGTCCTTTTTCCAACACATGTTTTCCTTCCACTCAACTTTCCATTAATACAGCACTCTGCAAATAGTCAGCTTCTCTAGCAACAATGTCTTGTTTGTCATGAAAGACGCCAATGACTGTTTTTTTTTATTATTATTATTATGGTATTTAATTAGCTGTAAGCCATAACGATAACACACACACACACACACACACTTGTAGGTAATATAATTTTCTGAAAAACTGAATGAGTTTTTATTTGATGAAAGCCAAAATTGTAAACTATTAATTCAACCTATCTGTCAACACGTGACATTTCACGTGTTTAAGAATTTATTCTCTGTGCTTTTGTTTTATTTTATGTTTTTAGTGTATTTTGCACTTTGGGCATTTTGTGAATAAAGAAAATAAATGTGTGCTGACTGGTTTATCACGTGGATTATTGAAATAGGTTAACCTTTTAGTGACATTCTAATGAATTAAAGTGCCTCTAGTTTTAAATAAATAAATAAAGTTCAAGTATTAGAGACCAACAAGGACCACTGTAATAAAATGCAGTAAGTCCTTATTCAGATGATTCTATGCTCATTTCTTGGTCAATGACTTATAAACAAAAAATCCGATTTCAAACGAGAGCTATCGTTTCAAGAGTCGCTTCAAAGTCCTAAATATGTATTTGATTAAAGCGCAATCCTTTGACCTGTGGCTTTAACCAAAAACATTCTTATCAGACCAACACACTGGGGCATAAACAGCGTGAGAACCAGTGTGGCATCAAAGAAGGCGCTTGTTACTTCTGTGTACAACCTGTGGGCGGAGTTATCTGCACCTGCGGACATACTCACGCCACTCAAAACACTCCTCTTCCATCATCGGGACGCACAAGCGGACAGTCTAGCTGAGCCATGGCCGCAGAGGAGAAAACCCCCGGGACCCAGGAAATGCAGCTGCTGGATATCAGCTCCAGCTCTCCCCAAACAGAGTCGAAAGGTTCGGAGAAAACAGAGCGTGAGGACGGGACCGTCCAGCTGGAGAAGCCGCCGTATTCATACGTGGCTCTGATTGCGATGGCAATCAAAGAGAGCCAGGACAAGAGAACGACTCTGAGCGGGATTTATGAATACATCATATCAAAGTTTCCATACTACGAGAAGAACAAGAAAGGGTGGCAAAACAGCATTCGGCACAATTTGTCTCTTAATGAGTGCTTCATCAAGGTCCCCAGGGACAGCGGGGGGGACAGGAAGGGCAACTACTGGATGCTGGACCCGGCTTTTGAGGACATGTTCGAGAAAGGGAACTACCGGCGCCGGAGGAGGGTGCGGAGACCCTACAGACCCGCCGGCCTGCCTTACCTGACAGGAAACCCTATGGAGTATCCAGAGTCTCTCTACCTTCAGCCGTATGTGAGCGGCACCTGGGCGAGTGGGTACCCTGCGCCCCAGGTCGTCTCCGGATCCACCCGCGGACTGCCCATTGGCGGTTCCTACTGCCCGCCGCCTCACTTCCATCCCTCCGTTTACGGGGCCTACCAACATCGCCACCCGCCCGTGCTGGTTCCACACAACGCGTACCCTTACGGAGGAGTGACCCAGCCGGTGAGCCCGGACGGAGGCACGGTGTCTGTGCCTTGCCCGCAGTTCACTTCCTATTCACGACAAGCGGAGTCGCCGCTGGTTTATTTCTCGGAGCAGTGAGGACTGCAGGTTTTCTGACTGGTGGCCGCCTGTTCACAGGTTCACGGTTCATGTGCTTCACTATTTCAGGTCAGCTGGCTGTCGTTCATCAAGTTTGTTAAGTTTACTGTTTGATGGTTGAATTAGTTAGATCACACTTTGAAATGTTAGCTCTTACACATTTGTAACATGTCTTTCTTTTTTTTATGCTGGTTTCAAAAAGACAATAACAGATTTGATTGAAGTTGTTCAAAATTAAATAGATTAAGCTGCCAGAACATGAGATAAATACAGATATTTTTTTTCCATTTGTGTAAGGAAAATGTTGTCAGCCTACATATTTTATTAACTTTTATTTTTGTATTTAGAAAACGCTGAAATAGGCTGTTTATGTACGTTATTAACTGATTTTTTATTGTTCTAATTCTTTGAGCTGCTACATTATTGATGACACTGATGCACTGACTCGTTTATATTGTTTAAATTGTGAATATTTCAATACCATAAACATATATGACTGTTTAAATAAAATATTTTTGCATATTGTCATTCATTGTCTCATTCCTTTATGTTCTGAAAATATTGTTCATTTGTAGAATAAATGTTAATTTTTTGTAGAAAACAAATATTTTGTTTATGGAAGCATCTTGACTTTAAAGAACAAATAGTTGTTTCAAGGCAAAATGAGAAGTTTAGTTTAATGATTTTATTACTTTCCGCGATTATAAAAGTTGACTGAAGTTTCCTGGGAATCTCTTTGGAGATTTATTTGTACGTTTTTGAAAGGAGGGCGATTTAATTCTGAACAACGTGGAAAAAAAATGTCGTAAATAAAAGAATATTTAAAAAAAAAAAGTCAATCTCAGATAAAGATTTTGGTGTTGCATTTGAGGTACCTCGGAAGTAGTAAATCTGGAGGGGAAAAAAACTGGGAAAACTGTTTTCAATGTATTTTTCACTTAAACCTGGTGAATGGCTTTGTTTCTGAAATAGATGATGAAATGAGATTTGAATAAACAGCAGTTTACCAAAAATATAATACGTTTATTTTTTATTGCGTACTTTAATGGAAATTAGGTCAAATATCCCCCAATTTTGAATATGTGCCCAATAATGTTTGACTAAATGTTACCCCAGAGAACGCGTCTTATAGTTTCTACGCACTTCCGCTTCTTGTACAGGGGGCGTGAACAAAAGGAATTTCTTTACCGCGTGCTCCCTCGCGCAGTGTTTACCGCTGCACTTAAAACACTACGATAATATTTTAGCTTAGAAATGGAGACATTTAACATGCTGCTGTTGGAGTACCCTCAGTTAATGTACGGCGGGGTCGGAGCTACGGCGTTTATTGCAGGCGGAGCGCTGATCTACAAAATAGCTTCTAGGTAAACGCTCCGCTTTTTCGGCCATCTAAACCAGTGTCCTACGGTTTCTAACACGGTTCGCAAAAAATGTTTTATGTTTAATTTGCTTTTTAAAGAACTGTTGCAACTATTTAGATGGAGTGTTCATTTGTCAAGAATGCATACGTGCATTTTGTCTCGTGTTTAGTACTCGTCTGCGAACATACGCTAGCCTATGTGCTAATGATGCTAACAGCTGTATTAACCTATTGCGAAACACTTCCATACAGCTATTGTTTCTTCATGTTGCTCAAATCTGATGCTATCCAGTGTAAGAACAAGGTTAATAAGGTGTTGTCCAATCGTTCCTGACCCATACCGACCCTATGAGCTCCCCAGGTGTTGATCTTGAGAGTTACTTTTTCCTTTTTTTCTTTTCTTTTTATTTTTGTAGCGGAACATGTAAATTAAGAAAATGTTGCTAATACCTTGATATTAGTAGTATTTTTTTTTTACTTGTTAAAAATAACGAAAGAATTATAAGATTGATCATATCTTACACCCTTCAGCTTTGTCGGATTTCTATCAGTCTAAAAATTAAAAATTGCTTTACATTACCTCACTTGCTTGTATGTATTTACTTATTGGTAATGATGGGAGTTCTTAGTTTTAATGCATTAAATTAACATGGGGAAAAATGTTAATTTCCATGTTTAACCTGCTGATCGGAGATCACTCACTGAGAGGAAAATTATTCCCCTCTTGCCCATTGACTGATGCATTTTTAATCCTAAATATGTAATGTTACTGAGGGTGATGAGTAGCATTTCCCTCAGTTTAAACACCATGACTGTCACAACTTTTCACAGCTGAAGTTGTTGCCACTTATTCCACCACTTTTCTCTTGTATATTTGACAAATATGTTACAGGTCTTGTTATTGTAACCTTTTTAAAACCTCTGTATAGTGTGTGCACATATGGCCATGAGTTTTTAACTGTTCCACACCTTCCTCTTGTAGCATCCTGCTTCTGGGGTGTAACGTGATGGAAAGTGCATCAGCACGTTTGGTAAAGAACAGAATCAACTAAAACTCGCTTATTGCTTGCAGGAAGAAGCCCGCTTATGCAAATGTAAACTGCTGGTTCTGCAATCAGAACACAGTGGTGCCTTATGGAAACAGGAACTGCTGGGATTGTCCCAACTGTGACCAGTACAATGGCTTCCAAGAGGTAATTTCCAAAACGTTTTTTTTTTCTTTTTTAGCTTTGGAATCCTTTTTTTTTTGTCACATAGAAGCATTTTTATGTACTTCCTCTGTTTTCTGTTTGTTTTATCTTTAAAAGAATGGCGATTACAACAAACCCATCCCAGCTCAGTACATGGAGCATCTTAACCATGGTGTAACTGGAAGCGTTCCTTCACCTGAGAAACCCAAGACTCTGCAGTGGGTTAACTGTCAAATGCTGCTGTGCAGAAAGTGCAATAATAACCAGACTGTGAAAATCAAGCAGTTGGCTTCGTATGTTCCCAGGGATGACGTAAGTAATCAGTTTAAGTGTGCTCAAATTCAAATAAAACATCAAATTTTCAAGCAGGGTGGCAAAATTCCAAATCTGATCCCTTTTTTTTTGTCTTTTTCTTTGCTTTTCTAGGACAATTACGATGAGGAAATCGAAGCCTACAAGCATCACCTGGAGCAGACTTTTAAGTTGTGCAGGCCATGTCAGACTGCGGTGGAATATTACATAAAATATCAAAACCGCCAGCTTCGTACGAGGCTCCTGACCCACCAGCTCCGGCGCTCCCGAGAATCAGACTTGGGGTTTGTGAAGGTCAGTGCAACCAAAGTCTAAATAGATACATATAGTAAAGTTTTTAGCAAAAGGAAAAATATAATAAATCAGTAGCCATGGAAATATCACCGTGAAAATTATCACGTTGAAACATGAAACATGTTTTATCACAAACGTACAAAGTTGTTGAAGCAAAGGTTGATTTTGTCAACCTTTGCTTATGTCCCAATGATGCATTGTTCCTTGTTTTTCTTCAATGAAAGGAGTAGAAATGGAGCCATGCTTTCTCTCCCACAGAGCTCCCATTCTCTGTCCTCGCCCACCGGAGTCGTACTGTTACGGTCCCTGGCCTTCCTGATTTGTGCGTTTCTTCTCACTACGTTTGTCTACAAATTGCCAGAACAGCCTCTCCCTCCAAATGGGCTTCAGACCTTAAGTGGGGGCGTCGTTCCTCAAAAGCCAAAATCCAGCAACGAGTCCACCGCCAGCAACACCACAGATTTGCCTGTGTGGCAGGGTCTGCTGGACTTCATCCCAGAAAAGGCTGCTGAAAACGCCAAGCTAGTCTGGCAGCACGGCAGGGACAACCGGCTGGCGGTAGTGTCCGTGGGCCTGATGACGTGTCTCACGGCTATTTTCTTAGCCGGACCGATGCGGTAAGCGTCCACCGCGTCTTTGTCGCTTCTGTGCAACATTTTAACTTGCAATTCGTAACAAAAGCGACTCTGGTGGTTTGAATTCCCAGGTTGAGGAGAATAGACGCCATAGCCTCTGTCCTGTGGTTTGTCGTCCTGTGCCTCTGCCTGGCTGAGAGCTACTTGACCGACACGCCGAGCTGGATGGACTCAGTGAAGCTTGCTAGCGTCTCCCTCTGTTGCCTCGTCGGCCTCGCCGCCGCCGCCGCGACTCGCAAGCCACTGGGTCAGCGAAGAGCCAGATATCGAAGGTCAGATTCTGAGCAGTAATACATGTTCACATTGTGTTTGAATGTTGGGAGTGTACATGTAGTCTTCTCTGGGTGGTTTGTGTAACAAGATCGAACATGGCTGTGGTCGGTTTTTCCTCAAATAAAAACCCATACCCTTATTAGATAAATAACACTTTTAATTTATCAATCATGGTTTGAATGAGTTGTCATTTTCCTGCAGTGACTGTCAGACTGATCTCAGAACAAATGACGGCATCTTTATTGGATAACACAACACTATAGAGCTTAACCTCAATCCAGTCCTGTACAAATGTTTTAAATTACTTTGTTTTTATTTGAGGAAATCTATTTGTCATTTCTCCCTATTTCACTGTCTTTTTTTATTCTGTCCCTTTGCTATACTGTTGTGAGAACAACTGACTGTGCTACGATGACATTCAGATAGCAAACTCTTTACTGAAGGACAGTGTAATAATTTACAATAGACACATGGTTTACCATAGCAACTGATTCATGGAAGAAAAAGTTGAAGAGATCAACTTCAACCGATGAGGTACGATGATTTTAGAAAATGTCCTCCATGTTTCTCAAAGGTGGTCCAAACATTTCTATAATCCATTGTGTTTTTACTAGTTTAGATTATTAACTATATAAACCATTAACAGAATCACATTTAAGGTGAGGGACTGTAGTCACATTCCTGTCAGTATTAACTACTGTATGTTTTTATAGTGCTAGTATTTCTGTTTAAAAATGTCTTGAATGTGCTAACCTATATTAACACTACCTAGATGCTATTGCATGGATTACTAATGTTAACTCTCAAAATGTGAAAAAAAAAAAATCCTGGCCTGTATCCATACAAATCACTCGCAGCTGCACAAAAGAAAATTTTTTTACCTTGAGCGCATAAAGCAGCGGCTTCTAAAGCTGAATGACGGTTTAGTTTCATACAAACACTCAGTATGTTAGCTTTGCTGCTTGCACAGTGTTGGTACAGGAAAAAAAAAAGTTGCACATGTAACTTTGGCTTTGCTAATAATTGTTCGAAAAAGCCTTTACTTGTCATAATACTGAGCACTGAAAAAGCGGAAAACTTACCAAGAACTTTGAACTAGCTGAATACTTTAATAAAGAAAAGCATGTGATCTCGTAGGCAGCATACTGTGGGGGACGTTGCCCGTTTCAGGCAGATCTTGTTACGTTTTCGGTTTGTACAGTAGCTCTTTGTAGCTAAGAGACCAGACAGTTATGTCATCTAAATATGTTACATTTCTAGATTTATTTCTTAAATTATATGTAAAACATTTAAGCTGATTCATGTCGTAATCAGATTTGATATTTAGACATTTAAATCTTAACCCTTTTCTTTTGCCTCAAGTTCTTGCACAGCTAATTACTTCTAACTGTGCATGGTCATAGTCTCGGCCTGGTTTCCATGTGAATATCCTGACATTTTGCAGTCTCTTTTTTTCAAAATAATCCTCCATCTGTCTCCACTAATAAGCCTCTAATCACTGGAAAACATTTGCTCTGTACAGTATTGTGCAAGAAGTTGAAATGCTATTTGTCTGTAGTGATCAACTGTAAATTGTAGAAACTTAAAGCAGTATTAAGATTGTCACAGAGCTTTTTCAAGGCTTCCTACGCTGCCTTTAATAGTCTGGAATCCAGCTTCAGCTGTGAGTGTTTTCATTAGTTCTCAGTAGAATAACTAGTAAAAATCCAGCTAGGTAGCTATTCAGTTACTCAAGTGTCTAAAATGTAATAAAAATAAATAAATCTGAATTGGAATGTTGAGTGGAAAGTTCATAGAAGTTCTGCCCTCACATATTTGATCTTTTCTGCAAAATCTCTGTTACACACGGCTTTCTCATTTCTTTATAACAGTGGACCGATGTATGGTAACATGTCAGCAGAGGTGACGTCAATTAAAGCAGGACTGCGTACTCTTAACAACAAACATTTTAAGTCTTTGACACTTGGAATATTTAGTAACATGATTGGATCTGATCAAATGCCTCCCATAAGCAAAAACATGTAAAGTGCCTACATTTTTTGCACAGTACTGTCTGTAGTTATCTAAACATGTTTAACTTGATCATAGCAATCTGATAGTTGAATGCCTGACAACTAAACAGCTTGTTTAGGTTTACTTTGCAGATGAAAGCATTGCTAAAGTGTTTTATGGGATTATGTAAACAGAAATATTCTGAAAATGATTGCTACAGTATTTGTAGGATACTAATATTCCTCTAATCATCTTTCTAATTTGTTGATGCATTTGTTCTAACACTAACGTTGCATGAAGTTAACACGTCAAACCACACTAATTCTCAGTATTACTTTATTTAACTTCACTAAATGAAAATGGATAATAAATTAAAATGTGTCTCCAACTGCACAGATTTATTGTTTTTTTTGTTAGTGCAGTTATAAACTGCAGTGTTAGGCGGCATTTCAGCGTTTGACAGGCTGTGAAAATCATTAGGTGAGAAATGTAGTTTGTTTGTTTTTAGAAAGAAAAATCAACTTTATTGTAGTTTTCTGTATTTATTGCTGTGAATTTTCTTTTGGTTCTCCATGACCGTGGAACGCCTCACATAAATTAGACGCTCTGAGGTATTTTTAGCGTATTGAGTATCCTGACAGTTGCTGCCACGTCTGTTGGTTATGAAATTTGCATTGCAAAAGTATTCATGCCCCTTTTGTTTTTCCACATTGTCGCATTACAACAACAAGCATCAGGGTGTTATTTGGATTTTATCTGATAGAGCAACACAAATTGCTTCATATTTGTGAAGAGGAAGAACATCCTGCAGTGTTTTTTTTATTGTTAAAAATATTGTTAATATGTTGGTGTTTGTCTGTATTCAGCCTCCTTTACTGATGTTTTGAGTTAAAAGTTGCTTCATGTTTGTGGGCTTAATAGCAGAAAGACACGTTGTGTTGCCTCTTTTACCATTTAAGAATAAGATTTATTAACGATCTCACTGTAAATAAGTACAAAAAAGTGTCCGTCTGCATCAGATCCATTTTGCTGAAGGGTCAAATTAGTACTCATATGGGCCATCAGTCGGGGGGGCCATACAGAATTATTCTAAGGGCCGCAAACGATCCCAGGCCGCACATTGGACACCCCTGGAGTAAAGGACGCTGAAATCAAATGCATGTCTCATTTTTCAGATTTTCATCTCTAAAATTTCTTTAGAATTTATTCTTTTTCCTTTCACTTTGCAATTGTGTGTTACACTAAATCCTAGAGGAATGCATAAAGGTTTGTGGTTGTAACAAGATGAATGTGGAAAAATTCAAGTGCGTCTTACAGTCGTAGCAAACAAAACTTTTCATACTGTAATCGTTGCAGTAGAGAAGGAGAAATTAGCCTTTTTCAAAACCCATCAGACTGAAAAACCTTTTTTGTTTCCTCAAATGCCAAATCGCTACTTCAGTAACTGTGTCTTACGTATTTGTGTAAAAGCACAACTTGCCAAAGTTTTACATACTGTGCCCAAAACTGGCTATAAATATAGAGTTTGCCTGTTTGGTATGTTGTGATATTAATTATCCCCAGCCTCCATATTTATCAGTTTTGTTTTTGGTTTTTTTTTTTGCCATTTTGGGTGAATTGCTGTATCAGTATAATAAGCTGTCTGAGTGTTAGTATTTGCTAAGTAAACATTAAGCTGTAAAAGCACTGCATTAAAACCCTTATGGTAATTTTCATATATAAGCTACCATTTATGAGAACCGCAAACATATTTTGTGTGGTTTAAATATTGATTGCTCCTTTCTTACAGCATAATGTTGATATTTTTCACCTTCTCTGTGTTATTGTGAATGTGCAGCACGTAGCTAATAAATGTGATATTTCATACATAGATGTTGCAGCGATGTGTGGACCCCATATATATATGAGGGCTGGGTTTTTTTTGTTTTTTTTTTAACAGATGGTCATATCTGTTTCCATCATTTTGTCTCAGATCAATCTGTTCTCTGGTTTCTGATCTGTAGCAGCCATGAAAAGGGAGCTTCATCACTGTTGAGAGGTTTCTTGGAGTTTGCACATAGAAACATTGTGTTCTGGATACTAGCATGATCTTGATGTCTGGCTTTACTTTGCTGATTTTTTTCTTCTCTTTTTTTGTGCTTCCTGTTGTTGGCTTTAATAAACAAATAAATACAAAATTGACTTCTGGTATTTTATTTATCAACCATCATGTCACATCTGTGCTCATGTCTCTTTCTCCTCTTCTTTTCTCTGTGTATGTTGCACTATAAACTCCCACTGTAGCGTCTTATATCGTTTCTCTGCCTTTTTACAAAGATCAGATCTCTGCTTTTGCGTTTTCTTGAGCTTTTCTTTCTTGTAAAGCCAAACCTGTGTGGTTGGTTTTCTTCTTCACATGCAGCATTAACGACACACTTGAAGTTACAACCCCGGTTTGGATGTCCACCTGCAGTAATTTATTGTTTGAGGTAGTTGGGTCTGTTTGCTGTTTTTGTCTCGGCTGTTTTGTCTGCGTTTCAACTAAACCCAGCTGTTTTTATTGTTCCGTCTAGCTTTCCACACCGATTATTGACGCTGCCCACAATCATTTCTCAGCAGCGGACCACTTTGGTTCTGACCGTGTTTTCTGCCAGTAGACCATTACATTGCCTTTGTGTTGCAGATACCTTGCAGGCAGCGCTGCAGTCCCGCCCTTCAGCAGCCAGCCTCCTCCCTTTCACCCACCCGACATGGCAGACAGCTTCATCCTCACCCCGCCCCCCAACATTTCTGAGCTTATCAGCCGCCAGCACAGTCCTCGCGAGCGCAAAGCTTCCCCCTCCACTCTGCCCGGACGCCTCAGCAGAGCCCTCTGCCTCGGGACGGTCCGCTCCCTCACGAGGACAGGTAACGCTCAAATCTAAATTGGAATTTATGAAACCATTTTTTCTTTTTTTCTTTTTTTTTTTCTTTTTCAGCTTCTGAGTAGGATTCAACTTATAGGTTGGAGTTTGCTATTGTTCTTTTTGAGTAGATTTGAATTCTTCTTGCGATAGTGTGATCAACTCATTGATCACAGTATCATCCTGCGATAAGTAAATCATCTGTGATTTACTTATCATCCTGCACTATATATATAAAAAAAAGTAAAGGAATGGCTCAGAAATGTCCAGTTTGAACGTTTTTCTGAAAATAGTACGGCTTTTGAAACGTATAACAAAATGCTTAATTTTAAGTTAAGATTGAAACTGGGGGGAAAAATTTAAAAAGCAAAAACCTAAAAAAAACAAAAAAATGCTGCTTGTGTGGGCCAAGGGGATTTTTACACTTTCAGTGATATAGTTATGAATATGTATGCATATAAATCAAAGTCAAGTTTGTTTGTGTAGCACATGTCAGTAACAAAGCAGCTCAAAATGCTTTACACCATAAAAGCATAATACTGTTAACAATTACAAAACAAGCAATAAACATTACATTTTGTCAGACATCATCAACAAAATCATCAGGCAAATATCCATCAGATATATTTAATCAATGCTCCACCACCTACTAATCAAAGGCAGCTATAAATGGATGGAGTTTTAGCCTCAGTTTTTTGGCATCTTTGCAGTTTTCTGGACGTCTGTCCCCAGATTAGAGGAGCATAAAACTGAATCCTGTTTCTCCACGTTTGGTTCTGACTGTCACGGCAAAGAATAAAAACATCCAGTGCATTGCAATGTCATATGAAATTGCCAATTTGTTATTTGCACAAATAAATCTGAGTAAGTAATCCTGAAAAATGAAAAATTCAAAACTTCTTTTGTGTGTGTTTTCATGGCGTTATACTGGTTTTCTCTTATTGAGCTCTACATGACAAAGAGTTGTTCTTTTTCGCCAACAAAAATACATTTTTAGAGGTATTTTTTGTTTATAGAAAATATCTACATTTTGTGTTTTTTTTCTCATCTTCAGGTTCTGGCTACCTTTTTAGTGGTAGTAGACCTGGCTCACAATACAAAGACTCACCATCATCAGGTACCAAAATGTCTTGTTTTCTCTGATGCCACAGTACAGAGTGAGGTTTTCTTTGTTGTTGTCTTTTTTTCACCAGTTTGTTTTTCTCAGATTACTTTTCTCTGAAGTCCGGGAGTCGCCCATCATCCCCTGCCCCCTCTCCTACCCCTTCGGTGGCCGGGTCGGTCACGTCCAGCTCTGGTTCGGCCAGACAGCGCCGTCCCCTCATCAGTCCGGCTCGCCTCAACATCACTGGCCAGAAGCTCCGTCTGTTTTCCAGCGAAGCAGAGCCAAAGCTCGTTTCTCCACCTTTGTCCTCGTTTCCTTTTTGCGTTGAGCCGACGCCTTCGATTTACAGCGGCTGCTTCTCACGAGACGTCTCTCCTTTCCAAAGTCAGAACGGTAAGAATCTGCGGTTGGCCTGGACAGAGAAGTGGTTGTTGCAGGCTGCATGTAGCACCACTAGATGGCAGTGTGGAACATTGTCAAGCCTGAGTGTGGGTAAGGCTAAGGTTTATTACATGGCTGAGCTGCTTTAGCTAGGGGTTTTGGGTAATTTGATGTGATTGTTTTGTAGATTTAAGTTGCTTACTGAGAGATGGAAGTGTGATAGAAGAAGAGGAGAAACAAAGCAGCTCCTCGGCGTCCTCCGCCTGCCAGGTTGGAACAACAACACAAAGTCCTGAGAGCTTCTCTGCGCAAAAAGGTAGGCATCCCATTTGTAAGTGGAAGCAAGAGTAACTCATTAAGTCAATAATTACTGATAAAATATGTTAACCTACACTAATCTGTGTAGTGTTATTGGTCATTTTTATCGGTTTTATTCCCAGGTGATGTTCAGTGCATGAATTTACCCACAGAAAAGCTGAAACAGTGACTACTGATTTTGTCATTGCATCAGCAAAATAAGGGCTTGACTGCTTTTGTGTCAGTATTTGAACTCTTCCACCCAAAATGAGTAACTTTAAGTAATTCTGTAGGATCACATCGCATGTTTTGATATATAAAATTTAGCTGTATGGGAATATATATTGGTGTATGTTGGCCAATGAAAAGTACAGTTATCTGTTTCATGCTGTTCACTCTGAAGGATGGACTAATTAGTTGTAGAAAAGATTTTCAGCTGCTTCCGTTCACTGCTGCCATACTTTACACACCCATATAGAGTATGTTAGAGAGTCATTTGATGCCTGTGCTAATAATAATAATAATATTTAATGATAATACGAACAGTCTTGACTTAAGCAGTTTTGACTGCTTGACTTAAGCAGTCTTGCTTAAGTCAAGGTCTGTCTAAACATGTTTTTAGACAGACCAAAAACATGTTCTGTTTTTGGTCTGTCTAAAAACATGTTTAGACACACCTTGTTTTTGGTCTGTCTAAATGTTGCCATATTTCATTTTTTAATTGTATTATTAAATACCATGTCAACGCGGCAAATTACCGGGCAGATTGGGTTTGCCACAGGACTTTTTGAATTTCTTGGCCAGGTGTCAGTTTATAAGATCTCCAAGCTGCTGCTGTCAAAAAGCCGTTTCTACTGACTGTAGAAATATCTATAAAACTCTTCATTGTGTGGCTCACAATTGACCTGGTGTTCTATAATAAAGGCTGAGCTTTTATTACAAAAAAAAAAAAACTCAAACTGCATGCGAGTATAAAGCAACTTTTGACTGAGTTGTCATCTGCTAAACGCATAAATAAATGTAACTATTGTGAGCCTGAGCATAATTAAAAAGAAAATCACAAAGTTTGCCCTTTCAAGCAGTGTTTCTTAACCCTGGTCCTCACCACCCCCCTTGTCCTGCATGTTTTAGGTATTTCCCTTCTGCCGCACACCTGAATTGTATCTCTGGGTGATTAACAGGCTTCTGCAGCACTTGATGGTCATGCAATCATTTGAATCAGCTGTTCTGCAATAGAGGCACATCTGAAACATGCAGAGCAGGGGGGCTGTGAGGACCAAGGTTGAGAAACACTGGTTTAAAGTGTTAAAGTTGGGAAACCATGGAGATGCACACATAGTTTTTGTGGTAATGTTTTATAAAGCAGTGTTATCCTGAGAGCTGTTCAGTCTTGTGCAGATTTCCCCACCATTAGAAAACCTGCAGCTGCATGCTTAATTCATGTGATCTGTACTTATTTACCAATTCCAATCATCTCAAGGTCAATCTGGGTTTTACGGTAAACGGGAGAGCGACAATATTTAAATATTTAGCGTTTTTAGCCTTGGTCTAGAAGAGTCCTGTTTCCGGTTTATTGAAATTTGAAATGCTGACAACAAGCTGAAAAGTTCCTGTTGCCTAATTGAGATTCTTCTTCTCCTTCTTCTTCTTCTTCTTCTTCTTCTTCTTCTTCTTTTTTCTCCTCTCAGGTTTTGTGAAACATTTGATCTTACCCTCGGTTTTATTGACGAGCCTGACTGCCAACCTGTTGTTCGGCTGCTTCTATCTCTACCACAACTGGGGCTGAAGCCTCAGCGAGTCTGCTGCTGGTTTTCTCATGAACTGACCAGAGAGCCTGGGCCTCTGGACCTTTTTTTTATGTCTCTGGCCTCCAATACCAGAAACCCCCCGCCTCCCCCCCACCCCTCATCCCCACCATCTGCTGGCGTTTGACTTAAAAACACAGCAGATTTCAGCAGACACGTTTCAGTTCGAGTAAGACCTCCTGTTTTGTGCTAGATTGAAATAAGAGAGCGTGAACAAATTGGTCGATGGTGTGTCAGAACCCACATTTGGACGTGCGCTACGTGCACGATTGGGCGCTGAGGGGGTCACACGTAGCCTGCTGGCACCGGTTGTGATGACTGGGTGCCTTTCATTAGCAGAAAATCTTTTCTGGTTCTCTGTCAAAATGAAGGGGCACGCTTTGTTCCTGAGATAAAACATGTTCTGTTTTGAAATGTAAAGATATGTGGTGTTGATGTGTATTGTTGTGTACATGCAGGTGCAAAACGGTTCCCTGGTGCTCTGTTGTTAACTCCACCTAATGCAAAGGTTACATTTATTCACTACTGAAAAGATTCTCTGAAAATAAGGTATCTTTGTTTATATTTATTTATCCAATCAACCATTAGCGCCATCAAGAAGAATATCTTTTTTTTGTTTGTTTTATTAGTATTTAGTCATTGCAAGTTTTCTTGCACTGTTTGAGTTAATTGTTTAGTTCTTGGACTATGTGGGTTTAAAATCGTGTAACACGAGTGCAGGTGTTTTCACACTTGGTGTGAATGTTGATTTGATGTAAGTTACATTTGTGAAAATTGTATAGGATTTTTTTTCCGGTGTAAATGGGGACTATTTTAGTTTTATGTTTTGCTGTGACTTTTTCTTTTAGACAAGTGATGCTAATTAGAATTTTTAATTCATCTTTTTTTAAGTGATTCGAAGCAATGTAAAAACACAAAAATGCTACTGTAAGGTCTCTGAATGACTGCTTAATGACAGATGCATGAAGCTCTCATTAGGCAGCCTTAGGTTTTTCAACTTACTGTACACTGAACGTACCTATGCATTTATACTTGAAGTGTGACGGGCTTACGTTTGAGATCATGTTTGAACGGAAGTGATCTTTTCTACTCCAACAAGATTAACCTCAGAGAGTTAAAACAATTTTTTTGTTGTTTCAAAATGATTTTGTCTTATTGATAACATGAACACAGTACATGTTTGTTTTCTTTGGACTTCACTAGAGCTAAATCAGAGACATTGATGAGATGAAGTTGTCTGTTTACAACAGTGGTGTGAAGGTTTGTGGTTCTGCTGTTCGGCTGAGTGTGTTACTCTCTGGTATAACGCTCATCTGTACCCGTGCTTCTTTTTTTTTAAATAAATGTATTTTTTGTAACTCAATTTGTGTGCTTGTTCTACTTTCTTTCTTTTTTTTTTAAGACCAACAGATTTACTTTTCTCACACAGTTTGCTGCTTTAGGGTTTAGTATTTTTGTCACACATTTTTTTAAAGCATACTGATACTTCACATTAAATTTCTTTTTAGGTTTTTAATTTACCCTGCTGTGCTGGAGATCCTGGTTTACAGTGACGCATTCCTGTTTTTTAAAGTTTGACCACAGGTTCTTTTCCGGGGAAATTCCTGATAATTAACCCAATGTTTCATTGTTTTGACCTCTGAACCACTTAGTGTTTGCATGTACAAACACTAAGTGGTTTGTACATGCAAACACCTTATGTGCTCTTCCATCATGCTGGAAAAAAACATTCGTCCTCCTACCAGGAAAGTCATTAAAGTTATTTCTAGTCTTCTAAATTTGATAGTTATTTATTCATGGCGGCATTTTCGGCCATTTACGTGCAAGAAGAGGTATCCCATAATGGACATTAATGTTCTCAAAATGCTTCACTGCATGTCTGAATATCTTATGGTAAACATCCCACATTTCCAGATGTCCTAAATGGTCTGAAAAGAGGAAGAAACTCTACAATATTCTACAAGTTGTTGGTTCACGTTGAATCGTAATAGCCTCAACTTCCTACCTGTGTAGCCAGTTTGTTCCAAAGCAAGGAAGACGACATCTGTCCAAAAAAAAAAAAAGATCTGAACACTTTTCCTTACATTAACCATAAGGTCATTGACATGACGCTAACACATCATGTCATGGCATCACTTATACCGAAAGTTAGTTATTTATGGTTGAATATGGTTTTTAATGAACTTTCGTTACTTTTGCATTCATTTACCCTTCATCTAGGAAACTACTCAATGCAAAAAGGCCACCATCAAACATAAAGCATCAAATTTCTTTATTGTTTTATGAATTTCATCATTCATAAAACTATTGTTCCTGTTTTAGATGGTTGTTAAATCTCTACTTTGTGTTCTTAAAAGCACATCCGCCTGCGTGTTTGTGTTAAACAGGATTCTTCTCTATGGCGTCTCAGTGTTTTGTTTTGTTTTGTTTGTGTGTTTTTTTGGCGTCTTACGTAAGCAGTCCTTCTGCTGACTCTGAAGCCTCTGAGAATAAAATGCGACCAGATAAACTGCTGTGGCATCAGCTCAAAACCATAACTATGTAAATCTAAAAATAAATATCTGGGTTCTGGTTAAAAACCTATGTTATATCGCTTTTACATCCACAGATTTCCTCTAAAACACATTTCTGAACGAAACATCATCAAGGAGATTACGTATCAGAGTGTAAGCTGCTGCACTCTGTTTTTAATCATTCGATTTTATTTGTTTCCATATGCATTCAGTTTGCTTGTCGCGTTTTATATGCCCATACCTAGTTGATTTGAGTCCTGCAGACCCTCCACTGGAAATTCAAGGTTTGTTTTTTTTTTTTTACATCATCTTGAACTCTGACTACAGCCAAGTCGAAAGTTAGTTGTGTTAAATATTCCATTTCTAAATATCGCTCCCTCTGGCCGCTTTGTGCATCCACTTTGTTTTTTCCTTTTGTTCTAAATTAGTACATGTTTTGCTTCCTCTTTTTTTTTCTTCTTCTTTTTTTACTTGTTTGATTTGGGCCCCCTTCTCTGTAACTCTCAGAATAACTTTTTCTCGGAACTGCCTCTCTTATTTAACCTTTCTGTACAACTGGTTTCAAAAGAGGAAGCTCGAGCCCTCGTCACTAAAGCTGCTTCACAGCAAAGCCGGGTGGTTAAAGGAATCCAGAAAACACCTGGCTCTTGGAAACATGTAAACAATTTTATTATTTTATGGATTATATTGTCCGTAAAGGCCGTTTCTGCAGCTTTGCTCACAGCTTTGAGGAGGAGGCTGTCATTCTCTGGACTGCTAAAATAAGACTTTGGTGACATGAAGCATGTTGAAACCAATTTTGATATAAAGCAAAAATAACCTGATTAGCCAATAAGGCAAAACTCAGCCTGATCCCATATGAAAAAGTATTTGATGAGAACTTGCTGGTGAGCTTAGAAATTACTTTGAAGCTTTTAACCAAACTGAAATGTTGTTTCCAACCTGATCTTGAAATTCTTGAGATTGATGTGTTGCTTTGTGAGGCCCTTGAGCCCATGAGCTTCACGTTGTCAGATTTTATTACTGATTCCTCGGACCGTTCTATCCAACAACAAATGGGTTTTATTTCTACACCCATTCAAAGTGCTCAACTCTTTAGTTGAGTTTAGGGTCACTTCTGTGTTATTGAACTTCATCTACTTTCCCATCGGCTCTGTTTCCATATGAGAAAATGTCCGCGTCATGATTCTTCCACCACCATGTTTCGCTATGCAGATGGTGCATTCAGGGTAATATGCAAAGTTTTGCATTCAGGCCAAAAAGTTCATCTTAGGTCTCGTCTGACCAGAGCACAATTCTTCACATTTGCCGCATACCTTACATAGCTTATTGAAGTTTGCCACTCTTTTGTAAGTACTTGATATTTTTCTTCTTGCACAACTTATTTGTCCTTTTAGCAGCCTTTAGCCTTTTTTTTTCCCCCTCTAATGCTCTCAAACACCACACCTCTGAGGCGTCATCAGATCAGATGGATTTATACTGGCACTAAATTACACTCTGACAGACTCTGTTTAACAGTCAGGTGTCTCCTGACATTCGTAGTTGACCTGGATTTTGTTTGAGGTTATCATAGTAGGAGAGGCTAAATTCAAAAGCACCCTGCATGTTTGATTTTTATTTCTAAAAAAAAAAAAGAGTGAGAAGCATGTTTCTTTCATTTAACAATTAGCTACACATTTTCTTGTACACAAAATTAATATGTTTTTTTTTTCCTTTAATTGAGAGTTTAAATTTTTTTAAATCAAAGTTTGGAGTTGTAATGTGAAAAATTATGTGGAAGACTGTAGGTGATTTGAATATTTTCGTTAGACACTATTTAGGTTTATGTGCATAAGCATCTCCCAAATTGTTTCCATCAATCCCACTTTTTTTTGTGTATATATATATATATATACA